>NW_027514870.1:54903-113221 GCF_048772815.1 Callospermophilus lateralis | reverse complement strand
CGATTTTCCGAAATACCAGAAAATATTTTTCACCCAATCTTGATAATACTTCGTGGTAATGATCAGAACACAAATCCCACTTGGCTCACCAAATTTTGTTCTTCTAGGTTGAAGCTTTCGTCTACATTAGCAGTTTTTATATTTAGGTTTCCCTCTGTTCTCTCCTATATACATAGATGAATTTGGAACTCTAAATAAGACATGGTTTGTAGTAGCTCTTTGAAACTTGACAAAATAAAGGAGTTCTTAGTTTTGTCTCTATGGTTTGTTTAATCTTCAAGGAGTCCTAGACACAGAGTGTGGAAAAGCACTTTCATTGAAAGGGGTTGCCAAGCTTCTAAGAAATAACGAGTTTCTGAAATACCAGCAAATATTTTTTCACTCAATCTTGATGATAGTTGGTGGTAATGATAAGTACACAAATCCCACTTGGCTCATCAAATTTTGTACTTCTAGGTTGAAGCGTTCTTCTACAGTAGCAGTTTTTATATTTAGGTTTCAATCTGTTCTCTCATATATAGATAGAAGAATATGGAACTCTAAATCCAACATGGTTACTAGTAGCTCTTTGAAACTTGACAAAATAAAGGAGTTCTCAGTTTTGTGTCTATGGTTTGTTTCCTCTTCAAGTAGCCCTAGGCACAGACTGTGGAAAAGCACTTTCATTGAGAGGGGTTGCCAAGCTTCTAAGAAATAACGATTTTCCTAAATACCAACAAATATTTTTTCACCCAATCTTGATGATACTTTGTGGTAATGATCGGTACACAAATCCCACTTGACTCACCAAATTTTGTTCTTCTAGTTTGAAGCGTTCGTCTACAGTAGCAGTTTTTATGTTTAGGTTTCCCTCTGTTATCTCATATATAGATAGATGAATTTGGAACTCTAAATCCGACATGGTTTGTAGTAGCTCTTTGAGACATGACAAAATAAAGAAGTTCTATGTTTTGTCTCTATGTTTGTTTCCTCTTCAAGTAGCCCTAAGCAAGACACTGTGGAAAAGCACTTTCATTGAAAAGGGTTGCCAAGCTTCTAAGAAATAACGAGTTTCCGAAATACCAGCAAATATTTATTTCACCCAATCTTGATGATACGTTTGGTAATGATCAGTACACAAATCCCACTTGGCTCACCAATTTTGTTCTTCTATGTTGAAGCGTTCGTCTACAGTAGCAGGTTTTATATTTAGGTTTCCCTCGATTCTCTGATATAGATAGATGAATTTGGAACTCTAATTCCAACATGGTTTGTAGTAGCTCTTTGAAACTTGACAAAATTAAGGAGTTCTCCAGTTTTATCTCTATGGTTTGTTTCCTCTTCAAGTAGCCCTAGGCACAGACTGTGGAAACGCACTTTCATTGAGACGGGTTGCCAAGCTTCTAAGAAATAACGAGTGTCCGAAATACCAGCAAATATTTTTTCACCGAATCTTGATGATACTTGGTGCTAATGATCAGTACACAAATTCCACTTGGCTCACCAAATTTTGTTTTTCAAGGTTGAAGCGTTCGTCTACAGTAGCAGTTTTTATATTTAGGTTTTTCTCTGTTCTCTCCTATATAGAAAGATGAATTTGGAACTCTAAATCCAACATGGTTTGTATTAGCTCTTTGAAACTTGACAAAATAAAGGAGTTCTCCGTTTTGTCTCTATGCTTTGTTTCCTCTTCAAGTAGCCCTAGGCGCAGACTGTGGAAAAGCACTTTCATTGAGAGGGGTTGCCAATTTCTAAGAAATAACGAGTTTCCGAAATACCAGCAAATATTTATTCACCCAATCTTGATGATACTTGGTGGTAATTATTAGTACACAAATCCCACTTGGCTCACCAAATTTTGTTCTTCTATGTTGAAGCGTTCGTCTACAGTAGCAGTTTTTATATTTAGGTTTCCCTCGATTCTCTGATATATAGATAGATGAATTTGGAACTCTAAGTCCAACATGGTTTGTAGTAGCTCTTTGAAACTTCACCAAATAAAGGAGTTCTCTGTTTTGTCTCTATGGTTTGCTTCCTCTTCATGCAGATCTAGGCACAGATTGTGGAAAAGCACTTTCATTGAAAGGGTTTGCCAAGCTTCTAAGAAATTACGAGTTTCCGAAATACCAGCAAATATTTTTTCACCCAATCTTGATGATACTTGGAGGTAATGATCAGTACACATTTCCAACTTGGCTCACCAAATTTTGTTCTTCTAGGTTGAAGCGTTCGTCTACAGTAGCAGTTTTTATATTTAGGTTTCACTCTGTTCTCTCATATATAGATAGATGAATTTGGAACTCTAAATCCAACATGGTTTGTAGTAGCTCTTTGAAACTTGACAAAATAAAGGAGTTCTCAGTTTTGTCTTTATGGTTTGTTTCCTCTTCAAGTAGCCCTAGGCACAGACTCTGGAAAATCACTTTCATTGAGAGGGGTTGCCAAGCTTCTAAGAAATTACGATTTTCCGAAATACCGCAAATATTTTTTCACCCAATCTTGATGATACTTGGTGGTAATGATCAGTACACAAATCCCACTTGGCTCACCAAATTTTGTTCTTCTAGGTTGAAGCGTTCGTCTACAGTAGCAGTTTTTATATTTATTTTTCCCTCTGTTCTCTCCTATAGAGATAGATGAATTTGGAACTCTAAATCCAACATGGTTTGTAGTAGCTCTTTGAAACTTGAAAAAATAACGGAGTTCTCAGTTTTTTCTCTATGGTTTGTTTCCTCTTCAAGTAGCCCTAGGTACACACTGTGGACAAGCACTTTCATTGAGAGGGGTTGCCAAGCTTCTAAGAAAAAACGAGTTTCCGAAATACCAGCAAATATTTTTTCACCCAATCTTGATGATACTTGGTGGTAATGATCAGTACACAAGTCCCACTTGGCTCACCAAATTTTGTTCTTCTAGGTTGAAGCGTTCGTCTACAGTAGCAGTTTTTATGTTTAGGTTTCCCTCTGTTATCTCATATATAGATAGATGAATTTGGAACTCTAAATCCGACATGGTTTGTAGTAGCTCTTTGAGACATGACAAAATAAAGAAGTTCTATGTTTTGTCTCTATGGTTTGTTTCCTCTTCATGTAGCCCTAGGCAAACACTGTGGAAAAGCACTTTCATTGAGATGGTTTGCCAAGCTTCTAAGAAATAACGAGTTTCCGAAATACCAGCAAATATTTATTCACCCAATCTTGATGATACTTGGTGGTAATTATCAGTACACAAATCCCACTTGGCTCACCAAATTTTGTTCTTCTATGTTGAAGCGTTCGTCTACAGTAGCAGTTTTTATATTTAGGTTTCCCTCGATTCTCTGATATATAGATAGATGAATTTGGAACTCTAAGTCCAACATGGTTTGTAGTAGCTCTTTGAAACTTGACAAAATTAAGGAGTTCTCAGTTTTATCTCTATGGTTTGTTTCCTCTTCAAGTAGCCCTAGGCACAGACTGTGGAAACGCACTTTCATTGAGACGGGTTGCCAAGCTTCTAAGAAATAACGAGTGTCCGAAATACCAGCAAATATTTTTTCACCGAATCTTGATGATACTTGGTGCTAATGATCAGTACACAAATTCCACTTGGCTCACCAAATTTTGTTTTTCAAGGTTGAAGCGTTCGTCTACAGTAGCAGTTTTTATATTTAGGTTTTTCTCTGTTCTCTCCTATATAGAAAGATGAATTTGGAACTCTAAATCCAACATGGTTTGTATTAGCTCTTTGAAACTTGACAAAATAAAGGAGTTCTCCGTTTTGTCTCTATGCTTTGTTTCCTCTTCAAGTAGCCCTAGGCGCAGACTGTGGAAAAGCACTTTCATTGAAGAGGGGTTGCCAATTTCTAAGAAATAACGAGTTTCCGAAATACCAGCAAATATTTATTCACCCAATCTTGATGATACTTGGTGGTAATTATTAGTACACAAATCCCACTTGGCTCACCAAATTTTGTTCTTCTATGATGAAGCGTTCGTCTACAGTAGCAGTTTTTATATTTAGGTTTCCCTCGATTCTCTGATATATAGATAGATGAATTTGGAACTCTAAGTCCAACATGGTTTGTAGTAGCTCTTTGAAACTTCACCAAATAAAGGAGTTCTCTGTTTTGTCTCTATGGTTTGCTTCCTCTTCATGCAGCCCTAGGCACAGATTGTGGAAAAGCACTTTCATTGAAAGGGTTTGCCAAGCTTCTAAGAAATTACGATGTTCCGAAATACCAGCAAATATTTTTTCACCCAATCTTGATGATACTTGGTGGTAATGATCAGTACACAAATCGCACTTGGCTCACCAAATTTTGTTCTTGTAGGTTGAAGCGTTCGTCTACAGTAGCAGTTTTTATATTTAGGTTCACTCTGTTCTCTCATATATAGATAGATGAATTTGGAACTCTAAATCCAACATGGTTTGTAGTAGCTGTTTGAAACTTGACAAAATAAAGGAGTTCTCAGTTTTGTCTCTATGATTTGTTTCCTCTTCAAGTAGCCCTAGGCACAGACTGTGGAAAAGCACTTTCATTGAGAGGGGTTGCCTAGCTTCTAAGAAATGACGAGTTTCCGAAATACCAGCAAATATTTTTTCACCCAATCTTGATGATACTTGGAGGTAATGATCAGTACACATTTCCAACTTGGCTCACCAAATTTTGTTCTTCTAGATTGAAGCGTTCGTCTACAGTAGCAGTTTTTATATTTATTTTTCCCTCTGTTCTCTCCTATATTGATAGATGAATTTGGAACTCTAAATCCAACATGGTTTGTAGTAGCTCTTTGAAACTTGAAAAAATAACGGAGTTCTCAGGTTTGTCTCTATGGTTTGTTTCCTCTTTAGTAGCCCTAGGCACACACTGTGGAAACGCACTTTCATTGAGAGATGTTGCCAAGCTTCTAAGAAAAAACGAGTTTCCGAAATACCAGCAAATATTTTTTCACCCAATCTTGATGATACTTGGTGCTAATGATCAGTACACAAATCCCACTTGGATCACCAAATTTTGTTCTTCTAGGTTGAAGCGTTCGTCTACAGTAGCAGTTTTTATATTTAGGTTTCCCTCTGTTCTCTAATGTATAGATAGATGAATTTGGAACTCTAAATCCAACATGGTTTGTAGTAGCTCTTTGAAACTGACAAAATAAAGGAGTTCTCAGTTTTGTCTCTATGGTTTGTTTCCTCTTCAAGTAGCCCTAGGCACAGACTGTGGAAAAGCACTTTCATTGAGAGGGGTTGCCAAGCTTCTAATAAATAACGATTTTCCGAAATACCAGCAAATATTTTTTCACCCAATCTTGATAATACTTGGTGGTAATGATCAGTACACAAATCGCACTTGGCTCACCAAATTTTGTTCTTGTAGGTTGAAGCGTTTGTTTACAGCAGCAGTTTTTATATTTAGGTTTCACTCTGTTCCCTCATATATAGATAGATGAATTTGGAACTCTAAATCCAACATGGTTTGTAGTAGCTCCTTGAAACTTGACAAAATAAAGGAGTTCTCAGTTTTGTCTCTATGGTTTGTTTCCTCTTAAAGTAGCCCTAGGCACAGACTGTGGAAAAGCACTTTCATTGAGAGGGGTTGCCAAGCTTCTAAGAAATAACGAGTTTCCGAAATACCAGCAAATATTTTTTCACCCAATCTTGATGACACTTGTTGCTAATGATCAGTACACAAATCGCACTTGGCTCACCAAATTTTCTTCTTCTAGGTTGAAGCGTTCATCTACAGTAGCAGTTTATATATTTAGGGTTCCCTCTTTTCTCTCCTATATAGAAAGATGAATTTGGAACTCTAAATCCAACATGGTTTGTAGTAGCTCTTTGAAACTTGACAAAATAAATGAGGTCTCAGATTTGTCTCTATGGTTTGTTTCATCTTCAAGTAGCCCTAGGCACAGACTGTGGAAAAGCACTTTCATTGAGAGGGGTTGCCAAGCTTCTAAGAAATAACGAGTTTCCGAAATACCAGCAAATATTTTTTCACCCAATCTTGATGATACTTGGTGGTAATGATCAGTACACAAATCCCACTTGGCTTACCAAATTTTGTTCTTCTAGGTTGAAGCGTTCTTCTACAGTAGCAGTTTTTATATTTAGGTTTCCCTCTGTTCTCTCATATATAGATAGATGAATTTGGAACTCTAAATCCAACGGGGTTTGTAGTAGCTTTTTGAGACATGACAAAATAAAGGAGTTCTCAGATTTGTCTCTATGGTTTGTTTCCTCCTCAAGTAGCCCTAGGCAGACTGTGGAAAAGCACTTTCATTGAGAGGGGTTGCCAAGCTTCTAAGAAATAACGAGTTTCCGAAATACCAGCAAATATTTTTTCACACAATGTTGATGATACTTGGTGGTAATGATCAGTACACAAATCCCACTTGGCTCACCAAATTTTGTTCTTCTAGTTTGAAGCGTTCTTCTACAGTAGCAGTTTTTATATTTAGGTTTCCCTCTGTTCTCTCCTATATAGAAAGATGAATTTGGAACTCTAAATCCAACATGGTTTGTAGTAGCTCTTTGAAACTTGACAAAATAAAGAAGTTCTCAGTTTTGTCTCTATGGTTTGCTTCCTCTTCAAGTAGCCCTAGGCACAGACTGTGGAAAAGCACTTTCATTGAGAGGGGTTGCCAAGCTTCTAAGAAATTAGGAGTTTCCGAAATACCAGCAAATATTTTTTTACCGAATCTTGATGATACTTGGTGCTAATTATCAGTAAACAAATCCCACTTGGCTCACCAAATTTTGTTTTTCTAGGTTGAAGCCTTCGTCTACAGTAGCAGTTTTTATATTTAGGTTTTTCTCTGTTCTCTCCTATATAGAAAGATGAATTTGAAACTCTAAATCAAACATGGTTTGTATTAGCTCTTTGAAACTTGACAAAATAAAGGAGTTCTCCGTTTTGTCTCTATGGTTTGTTTCCTCTTCAAGTAGCCCTAGGCGCAGACTGTGGAAAAGCACTTTCATTGAGAGGGGTTGCCAATTTCTAAGAAATAATGAGTTTCCGAAATACCAGCAAATATTTTTTCACCCAATCTTGATGATACTTGGAGCTAACGATCAGTACACATTTCCCACTTGGCTCACCAAATTTTGTTCTTCTAGGTTGAAGCGTTCGACTACAGTAGCAGTTTTTATATTTAGGTTACCCTCTGTTCTCTCCTACAAAGATAGATGAATTTGAAACTCTAAATCCAACATGGTTTGTAGTAGCTCTTTGAAACTTCACCAAATAAAGGAGTTCTCTGTTTTGTCTCTATGGTTTGCTTCCTCTTCATGCAGCCCTAGGCACAGATTGTGGAAAAGCACTTTCATTGAAAGGGTTTGCCAAGCTTCTAAGAAATTACGAGTTTCCGAAATACCAGCAAATATATTTTCACCCAATCTTGATGATACTTGGTGGTAATGATCAGTACACAAATCCCACTTGACTCACCAAATTTTGTTCTTCTAGGTTGAAGCGTTCGTCTACAGTAGCAGTTTTTATATTTAGGTTTCACTCTGTTCTCTCATATATAGATAGATGAATTTGGAACTCTAAATCCAACATGGTTTGTAGTAGCTGTTTGAAACTTGACAAAATAAAGGAGTTCTCAGTTTTGTCTCTATGGTTTGTTTCCTCTTCAAGTAGCCCTAGGCACAGACTGTGGAAAAGCACTTTCATTGAGAGGGGTTGCCAAGCTTCTAAGAAATCACGAGTTTCCGAAATACCAGCAAATATTTTTTCACCCAATCTTGATGATACTTGGAGGTAATGATCAGTACACATTTCCAACTTGGCTCACCAAATTTTGTTCTTCTAGGTTGAAGCGTTCGTCTACAGTAGCAGTTTTTATATTTATTTTTCCCTCTGTTCTCTCCTATATTGATAGATGAATTTGGAACTCTAAATCCAACATGGTTTGTAGTAGCTCTTTGAAACTTGAAAAAATAACGGAGTTCTCAGGTTTGTCTCTATGGTTTGTTTCCTCTTTAGTAGCCCTAGGCACACACTGTGGAAACGCACTTTCATTGAGAGATGTTGCCAAGCTTCTAAGAAAAAACGAGTTTCCGAAATACCAGCAAATATTTTTTCACCCAATCTTGATGATACTTGGTGCTAATGATCAGTACACAAATCCCACTTGGATCACCAAATTTTGTTCTTCTAGGTTGAAGCGTTCGTCTACAGTAGCAGTTTTTATATTTAGGTTTCCCTCTGTTCTCTAATGTATAGATAGATGAATTTGGAACTCTAAATCCAACATGGTTTGTAGTAGCTCTTTGAAACTGACAAAATAAAGGAGTTCTCAGTTTTGTCTCTATGGTTTGTTTCCTCTTCAAGTAGCCCTAGGCACAGACTGTGGAAAAGCACTTTCATTGAGAGGGGTTGCCAAGCTTCTAATAAATAACGAGTTTCCGAAATACCAGCAAATATTTTTTCACCCAATCTTGATAATACTTGGTGGTAATGATCAGTACACAAATCGCACTTGGCTCACCAAATTTTGTTCTTGTAGGTTGAAGCGTTTGTTTACAGTAGCATTTTTTATATTTAGGTTTCACTCTGTTCTCTCATATATAGATAGATGAATTTGGAACTCTAAATCCAACATGGTTTGTAGTAGCTCCTTGAAACTTGACAAAATAAAGGAGTTCTCAGTTTTGTCTCTATGGTTTGTTTCCTCTTAAAGTAGCCCTAGGCACAGACTGTGGAAAAGCACTTTCATTGAGAGGGGTTGCCAAGCTTCTAAGAAATAACGAGTTTCCGAAATACCAGCAAATATTTTTTCACCCAATCATGATGACACTTGTTGCTAATGATCAGTACACAAATCCCACTTGGCTCACCAAATTTTGTTCTTCTAGGTTGAAGCATTCATCTACAGTAGCAGTTTATATATTTAGGGTTCCCTCTTTTCTCTCCTATATAGAAAGTTGAATTTGGAACTCTAAATCCAACATGGTTTGTAGTAGCTCTTTGAAAATTGACAAAATAAAGGAGTTCTCAGTTTTTCTCTATGGTTTGTTTCCACTTCAAGTAGCCCTAGGCACAGACTGTGGAAAGCACTTTCATTGAGATGGGTTGCCAAGCTTCTAAGAAATAACGAGTTTCCGAAATACCAGCAAATGTTTTTTCACACAATCTTGTTGATACTTGGTGGTAATGATCAGTACACAAATCCCACTTGGCTCACCAAATTTTGTTATTCTAGGTTGAAGAGTTCGTCTACAGTAGGAGTTTTTATATATAGGTTTCTCTCTGTTCTCTCCTATATAGATAGATGAATTTCGAACTCTAAATCCAACATGGTTGGTAGTAGCTCTTTGAAACTTGACAAAATAAATGAGGTCTCAGATTTGTCTCTATGGTTTGTTTCATCTTCAAGTAGCCCTAGGCACAGACTGTGGAAAAGCACTTTCATTGAGAGGGGTTGCCAAGCTTCTAAGAAATAACGAGTTTCCGAAATACCAGCAAATATTTTTTCACCCAATCTTGATGATACTTGGTGGTAATGATCAGTACACAAATCCCACTTGGCTTACCAAATTTTGTTCTTCTAGGTTGAAGCGTTCTTCTACAGTAGCAGTTTTTATATTTAGGTTTCCCTCTGTTCTCTCATATATAGATAGATGAATTTGGAACTCTAAATCAAACATGGTTTGTAGTAGCTTTTTGAGACATGACAAAATAAAGGAGTTCTCAGTTTTGTCTCTATGGTTTGTTTCCTCTTCAAGTAGCCCTAGGCACAGACTGAGGAAAAGCACTTTCATTGAGAGGGGTTGCCATCTTCTAAGAAATAACGAGTTTCCGAAATTCCAGCAAATATTTTTTCACCCAATCTTGATGATACATGGAGCTAACTCAGTACACACTTCCCACTTGGCTCACCAAATTTTGTTATTCTAGGTTGAAGCGTTCCTCTACAGTAGCAGTTTTTATATTTACGTTACCCTCTGTTCTCTCCTATATAGATAGATGAATTTGGAACTCTAAATCCAACATGGTTTTTCGTAGCTCTTTGAAACTTGACCAAATAAAGGAGTTCTCAGTTTTATCTCTATGGTTTGTTTCCTCTTCAAGTAGCCCTAGGCACAGACTGTGGAAAGCACTTTCATTGAGAGTGGTTGCCAAGCTTCTACGAAATAACGAGTTTCCGAAATACCAGCAAATATTCTTTCACCCAATCTTGATAATACTTGGTGGTAAAGATCAGTTCACAAATCCCACTTGGCTCAAGAAATTTTGTTCTTCTGGGTTGAAGCGTTCGTCTACAGTAGCAGTTTTTATATTTAGGTTTCCCTCTGTTCTCTCCCATGTAGATAGATGAATTTGGAACTCTAAATCCAACATGGTTTGTAGTAGCTGTTTGAAACTTGACAAAATAAAAAAGTTCTCATTTTTGTCTCTATGGTTTGTTTCCTCTTCAAGTAGCCCTAGGCACAGACTGTGGAAAAGCACTTTCATTGAGAGGGGTTGCCAAGCTTCTAAGAAATTAGGAGTTTCCGAAATACCAGCAAATATTTTTTTACCGAATCTTGATGATACTTGGTGCTAATGATCAGTACACAAATCCCACTTGGCTCACCAACTTTTGTTTTTCTAGGTTGAAGCGTTCGTCTACAGTAGCAGTTTTTATATTTAGGATTTTCTCTGTTCTCTCCTATATAGAAAGATGAATTTGGAACTCTAAATCCAACATGGTTTGTATTAGCTCTTTGAAACTTGACAAAATAAAGGAGTTCTCCGTTTTGTCTCTATGGTTTGTTTCCTCTTCAAGTAGCCCTAGGCGCAGACTGTGGAAAAAAACTTTCATTGAGAGGTGTTGCCAATTTCTAAGAAATAATGAGTTTCCGAAATACCAGCAAATATTTTTTCACCCAATCTTGATGATACTTGGAGTTAACGATCAGTACACATTTCCCACTTGGCTCACCAAATTTTGTTCTTCTAATTTGAAGCGTTCGTCTACAGTAGCAGTTTTTGTATTTAGGTTACCCTCTGTTCTCTCCTACAAAGATAGATGAATTTGGAACTCTAAATCCAACATGGTTTGTAGTAGCTCTTTGAAACTTCACCAAATAAAGGAGTTCTCAGTTTTGTCTCTATGGTTTGCTTCCTCTTCATGCAGCCCTAGGCACAGATTGTGGAAAAGCACTTTCATTGAAAGGGTTTGCCAAGCTTCTAAGAAATTACGAGTTTCCGAAATACCAGCAAATATTTTTTCACCCAATCTTGATGATACTTGGTGGTAATGATCAGTACACAAATCCCACTTGGCTCACCAAATTTTGTTCTTCTAGGTTGAAGCGTTCGTCTACAGTAGCAGTTTTTATATTTAGGTTTCACTCTGTTCTCTCATATATAGATAGATGAATTTGGAACTCTAAATCCAACATGGTTTGTAGTAGCTGTTTGAAACTTGACAAAATAAAGGAGTTCTCAGTTTTGTCTCTATGGTTTGTTTCCTCTTCAAGTAGCCCTAGGCACAGACTGTGGAAAAGCACTTTCATTTAGAGGGGTTGCCAAGCTTCTAAGAAATCACGAGTTTCCGAAATACCAGCAAATATTTTTTCACCCAATCTTGATGATACTTGGAGGTAATGATCAGTACACATTTCCAACTTGGCTCACCAAATTTTGTTCTTCTAGGTTGAAGCGTTCGTCTACAGTAGCAGTTTTTATATTTATTTTTCCCTCTGTTCTCTCCTATATTGATAGATGTATTTGGAACTCTAAATCCAACATGGTTTGTAGTAGCTCTTTGAAACTTGAAAAAATAACGGAGTTCTCAGGTTTGTCTCTATGGTTTGTTTCCTCTTTAGTAGCCCTAGGCACACACTGTGGAAAAGCACTTTCATTGAGAGATGTTGCCAAGCTTCTAAGAAAAAACGAGTTTCCGAAATACCAGCAAATATTTTTTCACCCAATCTTGATGATACTTGGTGGTAATGATCAGTACACAAATCCCACTTGGCTCACCAAATTTTGTTCTTCTAGGTTGAAGCGTTCGTCTACAGTAGCAGTTTTTATATTTAGGTTTCCCTCTGTTCTCTAATGTATAGATAGATGAATTTGGAACTCTAAATCCAACATGGTTTGTAGTAGCTCTTTGAAACTGACAAAATAAAGGAGTTCTCAGTTTTGTCTCTATGGTTTGTTTCCTCTTCAAGTAGCCCTAGGCACAGACTGTGGAAAAGCACTTTCATTGAGAGGGGTTGCCAAGCTTCTAATAAATAACGAGTTTCCGAAATACCAGCAAATATTTTTTCACCCAATCTTGATAATACTTGGTGGTAATGATCAGTACACAAATCGCACTTGGCTCACCAAATTTTGTTCTTGTAGGTTGAAGCGTTTGTTTACAGTAGCAGTTTTTATATTTAGGTTTCACTCTGTTCTCTCATATATAGATAGATGAATTTGGAACTCTAAATCCAACATGGTTTGTAGTAGCTCCTTGAAACTTGACAAAATAAAGGAGTTCTCAGTTTTGTCTCTATGGTTTGTTTCCTCTTAAAGTAGCCCTAGGCACAGACTGTGGAAAAGCACTTTCATTGAGAGGGGTTGCCAAGCTTCTAAGAAATAACGAGTTTCCGAAATACCAGCAAATATTTTTTCACCCAATCTTGATGACACTTGTTGCTAATGATCAGTACACAAATCCCACTTGGCTCACCAAATTTTGTTCTTCTAGGTTGAAGCGTTCATCTACAGTAGCAGTTTATATATTTAGGGTTCCCTCTTTTCTCTCCTATATAGAAAGATGAATTTGGAACTCTAAATCCAACATGGTTTGTAGTAGCTCTTTGAAAATTGACAAAATAAAGGAGTTCTCAGTTTTTCTCTATGGTTTGTTTCCACTTCAAGTAGCCCTAGGCACAGACTGTGGAAAGCACTTTCATTGAGATGGGTTGCCAAGCTTCTAAGAAATAACGAGTTTCCGAAATACCAGCAAATGTTTTTTCACACAATCTTGTTGATACTTGGTGGTAATGATCAGTACACAAATCCCACTTGGCTCACCAAATTTTGTTATTCTAGGTTGAAGAGTTCGTCTACAGTAGGAGTTTTTATATATAGGTTTCTCTCTGTTCTCTCCTATATAGATAGATGAATTTCGAACTCTAAATCCAACATGGTTGGTAGTAGCTCTTTGAAACTTGACAAAATAAAGGAGTTCTCAGATTTGTCTCTATGGTTTGTTTCATCTTCAAGTAGCCCTAGGCACAGACTGTGGAAAAGCACTTTCATTGAGAGGGGTTGCCAAGCTTCTAAGAAATAACGAGTTTCCGAAATACCAGCAAATATTTTTTCACCCAATCTTGATGATACTTGGTGGTAATGATCAGTACACAAATCGCACTTGGCTCACCAATTTTGTTCTTCTAGGTTGAAGCGTTCGTCTACAGTAGCAGTTTTTATATTTAGGTTTCCCTCTGTTCTCTCCTATATAGAAAGATGAATTTGGAACTCTAAATCCAACATGGTTTGTAGTAGCTCTTTGAAACTTGACAAAATAAAGGAGTTCTCAGTTTTGTCTCTATGGTTTGTTTCCTCTTCAAGTAGCCCTAGGCACAGACTGAGGAAAAGCACTTTCATTGAGAGGGGTTGCCATCTTCTAAGAAATAACGAGTTTCCGAAATTCCAGCAAATATTTTTTCAACCAATCTTGATGATACATGGAGCTAACTCAGTACACACTTCCCACTTGGCTCACCAAATTTTGTTATTCTAGGTTGAAGCGTTCCTCTACAGTAGCAGTTTTTATATTTAGGTTACCCTCTGTTCTCTCCTATATAGATAGATGAATTTGGAACTCTAAATCCAACATGGTTTTTCGTAGCTCTTTGAAACTTGACCAAATAAAGAGTTCTCAGTTTTATCTCTATGGTTTGTTTCCTCTTCAAGTAGCCCTAGGCACAGACTGTGGAAAGCACTTTCATTGAGAGTGGTTGCCAAGCTTCTACGAAATAACGAGTTTCCGAAATACCAGCAAATATTCTTTCACCCAATCTTGATAATACTTGGTGGTAAAGATCAGTACACAAATCCCACTTGGCTCAAGAAATTTTGTTCTTCTGGGTTGAAGCGTTCGTCTACAGTAGCAGTTTTTATATTTAGGTTTCCCTCTGTTCTCTCCCATGTAGATAGATGAATTTGGAACTCTAAATCAAACATGGTTTGTAGTAGCAGTTTGAAACTTGACAAAATAAAAAAGTTCTCATTTTTTCTCTATGGTTTGTTTCCTCTTCAAGTAGCCCTAGGCACAGACTGTGGAAAAGCACTTTCATTGAGAGGGGTTGCCAAGCTTCTAAGAAATTAGGAGTTTCCGAAATACCAGCAAATATTTTTTTACCGAATCTTGATGATACTTGGTGCTAATGATCAGTACACAAATCCCACTTGGCTCACCAACTTTTGTTTTTCTAGGTTGAAGCATTCGTCTACAGTAGCTGTTTTTATATTTAGGTTTTTCTCTGTTCTCTCCTATATAGAAAGATGAATTTGGAACTCTAAATCCAACATGGTTTGTATTAGCTCTTTGAAACTTGACAAAATAAAGGAGTTCTCCGTTTTGTCTCTATGGTTTGTTTCCTCTTCAAGTAGCCCTAGGCGCAGACTGTGGAAAAAAACTTTCATTGAGAGGGGTTGCCAATTTCTAAGAAATAATGAGTTTCCGAAATACCAGCAAATATTTTTTCACCCAATCTTGATGATACTTGGAGTTAACGATCAGTACACATTTCCCACTTGGCTAACCAAATTTTGTTCTTCTAGGTTGAAGCGTTCGTCTACAGTAGCAGTTTTTGTATTTAGGTTACCCTCTGTTCTCTCCTACAAAGATAGATGAATTTGGAACTCTAAATCCAACATGGTTTGTAGTAGCTCTTTGAAACTTCACCAAATAAAGGAGTTCTCAGTTTTGTCTCTATGGTTTGTTTCCTCTTCAAGTAGCCCTAGGCACAGACTGTGGAAAAGCACTTTCATTTAGAGGGGTTGCCAAGCTTCTAAGAAATCACGAGTTTCCGAAATACCAGCAAATATTTTTTCACCCAATCTTGATGATACTTGGAGGTAATGATCAGTACACATTTCCAACTTGGCTCACCAAATTTTGTTCTTCTAGGTTGAAGCGTTCGTCTACAGTAGCAGTTTTTATATTTATTTTTCCCTCTGTTCTCTCCTATATTGATAGATGAATTTGGAACTCTAAATCCAACATGGTTTGTAGTAGCTCTTTGAAACTTGAAAAAATAACGGAGTTCTCAGGTTTGTCTCTATGGTTTGTTTCCTCTTTAGTAGCCCTAGGCACACACTGTGGAAAAGCACTTTCATTGAGAGATGTTGCCAAGCTTCTAAGAAAAAACGAGTTTCCGAAATACCAGCAAATATTTTTTCACCCAATCTTGATGATACTTGGTGGTAATGATCAGTACACAAATCCCACTTGGCTCACCAAATTTTGTTCTTCTAGGTTGAAGCGTTCGTCTACAGTAGCAGTTTTTATATTTAGGTTTCCCTCTGTTCTCTAATGTATAGATAGATGAATTTGGAACTCTAAATCCAACATGGTTTGTAGTAGCTCTTTGGAACTGACAAAATAAAGGAGTTCTCAGTTTTGTCTCTATGGTTTGTTTCCTCTTCAAGTAGCCCTAGGCACAGACTGTGGAAAAGCACTTTCATTGAGAGGGGTTGCCAAGCTTCTAATAAATAACGAGTTTCCGAAATACCAGCAAATATTTTTTCACCCAATCTTGATAATACTTGGTGGTAATGATCAGTACACAAATCGCACTTGGCTCACCAAATTTTGTTCTTGTAGGTTGAAGCGTTTGTTTACAGTAGCAGTTTTTATATTTAGGTTTCACTCTGTTCTCTCATATATAGATAGATGAATTTGGAACTCTAAATCCAACATGGTTTGTAGTAGCTTCTTGAAACTTGACAAAATAAAGGAGTTCTCAGTTTTGTCTCTATGGTTTGTTTCCTCTTAAAGTAGCCCTAGGCACAGACTGTGGAAAAGCACTTTCATTGAGAGGGGTTGCCAAGCTTCTAAGAAATAACGAGTTTCCGAAATACCAGCAAATATTTTTTCACCCAATCTTGATGACACTTGTTGCTAATGATCAGTACACAAATCCCACTTGGCTCAGCAAATTTTGTTCTTCTAGGTTGAAGCGTTCATCTACAGTAGCAGTTTATATATTTAGGGTTCCCTCTTTTCTCTCCTATATAGAAAGATGAATTTGGAACTCTAAATCCAACATGGTTTGTAGTAGCTCTTTGAAAATTGACAAAATAAAGGAGTTCTCAGTTTTTCTCTATGGTTTGTTTCCACTTCAAGTAGCCCTAGGCACAGACTGTGGAAAGCACTTTCATTGAGATGGGTTGCCAAGCTTCTAAGAAATAACGAGTTTCCGAAATACCAGCAAATGTTTTTTCACACAATCTTGTTGATACTTGGTGGTAATGATCAGTACACAAATCCCACTTGGCTCACCAAATTTTGTTATTCTAGGTTGAAGAGTTCGTCTACAGTAGGAGTTTTTATATATAGGTTTCTCTCTGTTCTCTCCTATATAGATAGATGAATTTCGAACTCCAAATTCAACATGGTTGGTAGTAGCTCTTTGAAACTTGACAAAATAAATGAGGTCTCAGATTTGTCTCTATGGTTTGTTTCATCTTCAAGTAGCCCTAGGCACAGACTGTGGAAAAGCACTTTCATTGAGAGGGGTTGCCAAGCTTCTAAGAAATAACGAGTTTCCGAAATACCAGCAAATATTTTTTCACCCAATCTTGATGATACTTGGTGGTAATGATCAGTACACAAATCCCACTTGGCTTACCAAATTTTGTTCTTCTAGGTTGAAGCGTTCTTCTACAGTAGCAGTTTTTATATTTAGGTTTCCCTCTGTTCTCTCATATATAGATAGATGAATTTGGAACTCTAAATCCAACATGGTTTGTAGTAGCTTTTTGAGACATGACAAAATAAAGGAGTTCTCAGATTTGTCTCTATGGTTTGTTTCCTCTTCAAGTAGCCCTAGGCAGACTGTGGAAAAGCACTTTCATTGAGAGGGGTTGCCAAGCTTCTAAGAAATAACGAGTTTCCGAAATACCAGCAAATATTTTTTCACACAATGTTGATGATACTTGGTGGTAATGATCAGTACACAAATCCCACTTGGCTCACCAAATTTTGTTCTTCTAGTTTGAAGCGTTCTTCTACAGTAGGAGTTTTTATATTTAGGTTTCCCTCTGTTCTCTCCTATATAGAAAGATGAATTTGGAACTCTAAATCCAACATGGTTTGTAGTAGCTGTTTGAAACTTGACAAAATAAATTAGTTCTCAGTTTTGTCTCTATGGTTTGTTTCCTCTTCAAGTAGCCCTAGGCACAGACTGAGGAAAAGCACTTTCATTGAGAGGGGTTGCCATCTTCTAAGAAATAACGAGTTTCCGAAATTCCAGCAAATATTTTTTCACCCAATCTTGATGATACATGGAGCTAACTCAGTACACACTTCCCACTTGGCTAACCAAATTTTGTTATTCTAGGTTGAAGCGTTCCTCTACAGTAGCAGTTTTTATATTTAGGTTACCCTCTGTTCTCTCCTATATAGATAGATGAATTTGGAACTCTAAATCCAACATGGTTTTTCGTAGCTCTTTGAAACTTGACCAAATAAAGGAGTTCTCAGTTTTATCTCTATGGTTTGTTTCCTCTTCAAGTAGCCCTAGGCACAGACTGTGGAAAGCACTTTCATTGAGAGTGGTTGCCAAGCTTCTACGAAATAACGAGTTTCCGAAATACCAGCAAATATTCTTTCACCCAATCTTGATAATACTTGGTGGTAAAGATCAGTACACAAATCCCACTTGGCTCAAGAAATTTTGTTCTTCTGGGTTGAAGCGTTCGTCTACAGTAGCAGTTTTTATATTTAGGTTTCCCTCTGTTCTCTCCCATGTAGATAGATGAATTTGGAACTCTAAATCCAACATGGTTTGTAGTAGCTGTTTGAAACTTGACAAAATAAAGGAGTTCTCATTTTTGTCTCTATGGTTTGTTTCCTCTTCAAGTAGCCATAGGCACAGACTGTGGAAAAGCACTTTCATTGAGAGGGGTTGCCAAGCTTCTAAGAAATTAGGAGTTTCCGAAATACCAGCAAATATTTTTTTACCGAATCTTGATGATACTTGGTGCTAATGATCAGTACACAAATCCCACTTGGCTCACCAAATTTTGTTTTTCTAGG
Organism: Callospermophilus lateralis; assembly: GCF_048772815.1. NCBI lineage: Eukaryota > Metazoa > Chordata > Mammalia > Rodentia > Sciuridae > Callospermophilus > Callospermophilus lateralis. The sequence goes on along the minus strand of NW_027514870.1, from coordinate 95,006 downwards.
TTGAAGCGTTCGTCTACAGTAGCAGTTTTTATATTTAGGTTTTTCTCTGTTCTCTCCTATATAGAAAGATGAATTTGGAACTCTAAATCCAACATGGTTTGTATTAGCTCTTTGAAACTTGACAAAATAAAGGAGTTCTCCGTTTTGTCTCTATGGTTTGTTTCCTCTTCAAGTAGCCCTAGGCGCAGACTGTGGAAAAGCACTTTCATTGAGAGGGGTTGCCAATTTCTAAGAAATAATGAGTTTCCGAAATACCAGCAAATATTTTTTCACCCAATCTTGATGATACTTGGAGTTAACGATCAGTACACATTTCCCACTTGGCTCACCAAATTTTGTTCTTCTAGGTTGAAGAGTTCGTCTACAGTAGCAGTTTTTATATTTAGGTTACCCTCTGTTCTCTCCTACAAAGATAGATGAATTTGGAACTCTAAATCCAACATGGTTTGTAGTAGCTCTTTGAAACTTGACCAAATAAAGGAGTTCTCAGTTTTGTCTCTATGGTTTGCTTCCTCTTCATGTAGCCCTAGGCACAGCCTGTGGAAAAGCAATTTCATTGAAAGGGGTTGCCAAGCTTCTAAGAAATTACGTGTTTCCGAAATACCAGCAAATATTTTTTCACCCAATCTTGATGATACTTGGTGGTAATGATCAGTACACAAATCCCACATGGCTCACCAAATTTTGTTATTCTAGGTTGAAGCGTTCCTCTACAGTAGCAGTTTTTATATTTAGGTTACACTCTGTAATCTCCTATATAGATAGATGAATTTGGAACTCTAAATCCAACATGGTTTTTCGTAGCTCTTTGAAACTTGACCAAATAAAGGAGTTCTCAGTTTTGTCTCGATGGTTTGCTTCCTCTTCATGTAGCCCTAGGCACAGACTGTGGAAAAGCAATTTCATTGAAAGGGGTTGCCAAGCTTCTACGAAATTACGAGTTTCCGAAATACCAGCAAATATTTTTTCACCCAATCTTGATGATACTTGGTGGTAATGATCAGTACACAAATCCCACATGGCTCACTAAATTTTGTTCTTCTAGGTTGAAGCGTTCGTCTACAGTAGCAGTTTTAATATTTAGGTTTCCCTCTGTTCTCTAATATATAGATAGATGAATTTGGAACTCTAAATCCAACATGGTTTGTAGTAGCTCTTTGAAACTGACAAAATAAAGGAGTTCTCAGTTTTGTCTCTATGGTTTGTTTCCTCTTCAAGTAGCCCTAGGCACAGACTGTGGAAAAGCACGTTCATTGAGAGGGGTTGCCAAGGTTTAAGAAATCACGAGTTTCCGAAATACCAGCAAATATTTTTTCACCCAATCTTGATGATACTTGGAGGTAATGATCAGTACACATTTCCAACTTGGCTCACCAAATTTTGTTCTTCTAGGTTGAAGCGTTCGTCTACAGTAGCAGTTTTTATATTTATTTTTCCCTCTGTTCTCTCCTATATTGATAGATGAATTTGGAACTCTAAATCCAACATGGTTTGTAGTAGCTCTTCGAAACTTGAAAAAATAACGGAGTTCTCAGTTTTGTCTCTATGGTTTGTTTCCTCTTTAGTAGCCCTAGGCACACACTGTGGAAAAGCACTTTCATTGAGAGGGGTTGCCAAGCTTCTAAGAAATAACGAGTTTCTGAAATACCAGCAAATATTTTTCACCCAATCTTGATGATACTTGGTGGTAATGATCAGTACACAAATCCCACTTGGCTCACCAAATTTTGTTCTTCTAGGTTGAAGCGTTCGTCTACAGTAGCAGTTTTTATATTTAGGTTTCCCTCTGTTCTCTCCTATATAGAAAGATGAATTTGGAACTCTAAATCCAACATGGTTTGTAGTAGCTCTTTGAAAATTGAAAAATAAAGGAGTCCTCAGTTTTGTCTCTATGGTTTGTTTCCTCTTCAAGTAGCCATAGGCACAGACTGAGGAAAAGCACTTTCATTGTGAGGGTTTGCCATCTTCTAAGAAATAACGAGTTTCCGAAATTCCAGCAAATATTTTTTCACCCAATCTTGATGATACTTGGAGCTAACGTTCAGTACACATTTCCCACTTGGCTCACCAAATTTTGTTATTCTAGTTTGAAGCGTTCCTCTACAGTAGCAGTTTTTATATTTAGGTTACCCTCTGTTCTCTCCTATATAGATAGATGAATTTGGAACTCTAAATCCAACATGGTTTTTCGTAGCTCTTTGAAACTTGACCAAATAAAGGAGTTCTCAGTTTTGTCTCTATGGTTTGCTTCCTCTTCATGTAGCCCTAGGCACAGACTGTGGAAAAGCAATTTCATTGAAAGGGGTTGCCAAGGTTCTAAGAAATTACGAGTTTCCGAAATACCAGCAAATATTTTTTCACCCAATCTTGATGACACTTTTTGCTAATGATCAGTACACAAATCCCACTTGGCTCACCAAATTTTTTCTTCTAGGTTGAAGCGTTCATCTACAGTAGCAATTTTTATATTTAGGGTTCCCTCTGTTCTCTCTTATATAGATAGATGAATTTGGAACTCTAAATCCAACATGGTTTGTAGTAGCTTTTTGAAACTTGACAAAATAAAGGAGTTCTCAGATTTGTCTCTATGGTTCGTTTCATGTTCAAGTAGCCCAAGGCACAGACTGTGGAAAAGCACTTTCATTTAGAGGGGTTGCCAAGCTTCTAAGAAATAACGAGTTTCCCAAATAGCAGCAAATATTTTTTCACCCAATCTTGAGATACTTGTTGCTAATGATCAGTACACAAATCCCACTTGGCTCACCAAATTTTGTTCTTCTATGTTGAAGCGTTCGTGTACAGTAGCAGTTTTTATATTTAGGTATCACTCTGTTCTCTCATATATAGATAGATGAATTTGGAACTCTAAATCCAACATGGTTTGTAGTAGCTCTTTGAAACTTGATAAAATAAAGGAGTTCTCCTTTTTGTCTCTATGGTTTGTTTCCTCTTCAAGTAGTCCTAGGTACAGACTGTGGAAAGCACTTTCATTGAGAGGGGTTGCCAAGCTTCTAAGAAATAACGAGTTTCCGAAATACCAGCAAATATTTTTTCACCCAATCTTGATGATACTTGGTGGTAATGATCAGTACACAAATCCCACTTGGCTTACCAAATTTTGTTCTTCTAGGTTGAAGCGTTCGTCTACAGTAGCAGTTTTTATATTTAGGTTTCCCTCTGTTCTCTCCTATATAGATAGATGAATTTGGAACTCTAAATCCAACATGGTTTGTAGTAGCTGTTTGAAACTTGACAAAATAAAGGAGATCTCAGTTTTGTCTCTATGGTTTGTTTCCTCTTCAAGTAGCCCTAGGCACAGACTGTGGAAAAGCACTTTCATTGAGAGGGGTTGCCAAGCTTCTAAGAAATAACGAGTTTCCGAAATACCAGCAAATATTTTTTCACCCAATCTTGATGATACTTGTTGCTAATGATCAGTACACAAATACCACTTGGCTCACCAAATTTTGTTCTTCTAGGTTGAAGCGTTCGTGTACAGTAGCAGTTTTTATATTTAGGTTTCACTATGTTCTCTCATATATAGATAGATGATTTTGGAACTCTAAATCCAACATGGTTTGTAGTAGCTCTTTGAAACTTGACAAAATAAAAGAGTTCTCAGTTTTGTCTCTATGGTTTGTTTCCTCTTCACGTAGCCCTAGGCACAGACTGTGGAAAGCACTTTCATTGAGATGGGTTGCCAAGCTTCTAAGAAATAACGAGTTTCCGAAATACCAGCAAATATTTTTTCACACAATCTTGTTGATACTTGGTGGTAATGACCAGTACACAAATCCCACTTGGCTCACCAATTTTGTTCTTCTAGGTTGAAGCGTTCGTCTACAGTAGTAGTTTTTATATTTAGGTTTCTCTCTGTTCTCTCTTATATAGATAGATGAATTTGGAACTCTAAATCCAACATGGTTTGTAGTAGGTCTTTGAAATTTGACAAAATAAAGGAGTTCTCAGATTTGTCTCTATGGTTCGTTTCCTGTTCAAGTAGCCCTAGGCACAGACTGTGGAAAAGCACTTTCATTTAGAGGGGTTGCCAAGCTTCTAAGAAATAACGAGTTTCCCAAATAGCAGCAAATATTTTTTTCACCCAATCTTGAGATACTTGTTGCTAATGATCAGTACACAAATCCCACTTGGCTCACCAATTTTGTTCTTCTAGGTTGAAGCGTTCGTGTACAGTAGCAGTTTTTATATTTAGGTTTCACTCTGTTCTCTCATATATAGATAGATGAATTTGGAACTCTAAATCCATAATGGTTTGTAGTAGCTCTTTGAAACTTGACAAAATAAAGGAGTTCTCAGTTTTGTCTCTATGGTTTGTTTCCTCTTCAAGTAGTCCTAAGCACAGACTGTGGAAAGCACTTTCATTGAGATGGGTTGCCAAGTTTCTAAGAAATAACGAGTTTCTGAAATACCAGCAAATATTTTTTCACACAATCTTGTTGATACTTGGTGGTAATGATCAGTACACAAATCCCACTTGGCTCACCAAATTTTGTTCTTCTAGGTTGAAGCGTTCGTCTACAGTAGCAGTTTTTATATTTAGGTTTCTCTCTGTTCTCTCCTATATAGATAGATTAATTTGGAACTCTAAATCCAACATGGTTTGTAGTAGCTCTTTGAAACTTGACAAAATAAAGGAGTTCTCCGATTTGTCTCTATGGTTTGTTTCCTCTTCAAGTAGCCCTAGGCACAGATAGTGGAAAAGCACTTTCATTGAGAGGGGTTGCCAAACTACTAAGAAATAACGAGTTTCCGAAATACCAGCAAATATTTTTCACCCAATCTTGATGATACTTGGTGGTAATGATCAGTACACAAATCCCACTTGGCTTACCAAATTTTGTTCTTCTAGGTTGAAGCGTTCGTCTACAGTAGCAGTTTTTATATTTAGGTTTCCCTCTGTTCTCTCCTATATAGATAGATGAATTTGGAAATCTAAATCCAACATGCTTTGTAGTAGCTCCTTGAAACTTGACAAAATAAAGGAGCTCTCTGTTTTGTCTCTATGGTTTGTTTCCACTTCATGTAGCCCTAGGCACAGACTTTGGAAAAGCACTTTAATTGAGAGGGGTTGCCAAGCTTCTAAGAAATAACGAGTTTCCGAAATAACAGCAAATATTGTTTCACCCAATCTTGATGATACTTGTTGCTAATCATCAGTACACACATCCCACTTGGATCACCAAATTTAGTTCTTCTAGGTTGAAGCGTTCGTGTACAGTAGCAGTTTTTATATTTAGGTTTCCATCTGTTCTCTCCTATACAGATAGATGAATTTGGAACTCTAAATTCAACATGGTTTGTAGTAGCTCTTTGAAACTTGACAAAATAAAGGAGTTCTCAGTTTTGTCTCTATGGTTTGTTTCCTCTTCAAGTAGCCCTAGGCACAGACTGTGGAAAGCACTTTCATTGAGAGGGGTTGCCAAGCTTCTACGAAATAACGAGTTTCCGAAATACCAGCAAATATTTTTTCACCCAATCTTGATGATACTTGGTGCTAATGATCAGTACACAAATCCCACTTGGCTCACCAAATTTTGTTCTTCCAGGTTGAAGCGTTCGTCTACAGTAGCAGTTTTTATATTTAGGTTTTCCTCTGTTCTCTCCTATATAGAAAGATGAATATGGAACTCTAAATCCAACATGGTTTGTAGTAGCTCTTTGAAACTTGACAAAATAAAGGAGTTCTCAGTTTTGTCGCTATGGTTTGTTTCCTCTTCAAGTAGCCCTAGGCACAGACTGTAGAAAAGCACTTTCATTGAGAGGGGTTCCCAAGCTTCTAAGAAATCACGAGTTTCCGATATACCAGCAAATATTTTTTCACCCAATCTTGATGATACTTGGTGCTAATGATCAGTACACAAATCCCAATTGGCCCACCAAATTTTGTTCTTCTAGGTTGAAGCGTTCGTCTACAGTAGCAGTTTTTATATTTAGGTTTCCCTCTGTTCTCTCCTATATAGAAAGATGAATTTGGAACTCTAAATCCAACATGGTTTGTAGTAGCTCTTTGAAACTTTACAAAATAAAGGAGTTCTCAGTTTTGTCGCTATGGTTTGTTTCCTCTTCAAGTATCCCTAGGCACAGACTGTGGAAAAGCACTTTCATTGAGAGGGGTTCACAAGCTTCTAAGAAATCACGAGTTTCCGAAATACCAGCAAATATTTTTTCACCCAATCTTGATGATACTTGGTGGTAATGATCAGTACACAAATCCCACTTGGCTCAGCAAATTTTGTTCTTCTAGGTTGAAGCGTTCGTCTACAGTAGCTGTTTTTATATTTAGGTTTCACTCTGTTCTCTCATATATAGATAGATGAATTTGGAACTCTAAATCCAACATAGTTTGTAGTAGCTCTTTGAAACCTGACAAAATAAAGGAGTTCTCAGTTTTGTCTCTATGGTTTGTTTCCTCTTCAAGTAGCCCTAGGCACAGATAGTGGAACGCACTTTCATTGAGATGGGATGCCAAGCTTCTAAGAAATAACGAGTTTCCGAAATACCAGCAAATATTTTTTCACACAATCTTGTTGATACTTGGTGGTAATGATCAGTACACACATCCCACTTGGCTCACCAAATTTTGTTCTTCTAGGTTGAAGCGTTCGTCTACAGTACAGTTTTTATATTTAGGTTTCTCTCTGTTCTCTCCTATATAGATAGATGAATTTGGAACTCTAAATCCAACATGGTTTGTAGTAGCTCTTTGAAACTTGACAAAATAAAGGAGTTCTCAGTTTTGTCGCTATGGTTTGTTTCCTCTTCAAGTAGCCCTAGGCACAGACTGTGGAAAAGCACTTTCATTTAGAGGGGTTGCCAAGCTTCTAAGAAATAAAGAGTTTCCCAAATAGCAGCAAATATTTTTCCCCCAATCTTGAGATACTTGTTTCTAATGATCAGTACACAAATCCCACTTGGCTCACCAAATTTTGTTCTTCTAGGTTGAAGCGTTCGTGTACAGTAGCAGTTTTTATATTTAGGTTTCCCTCTGTTCTCTCATATATAGATAGATGAATTTGGAACTCTAAATCCAACATGGTTTGTAGTAGCTCTTTGAAACTTGACAAAATAAAGGAGTTCTCAGTTTTGTCTCTATGGTTTGTTTCCTCTTCAAGTAGTCCTAGGCACAGACTATGGAAAGCACTTTCATTGAGAAGGGTTGCCAAGCTTCTAAGAAATAACGAGTTTCCGAAAGACCAGCAAATATTTTTTCACACAATCTTGTTGATATTTGGTGGTAATGATCAGTACACAAATCCCACTTGGCTCACCAAATTTTGTTCTTCTAGGTTGAAGCGTTCGTCTACAGTAGCAGTTTTATATTTAGGTTTCTCTCTGTTCTCTCCTATATAGATAGATTAATTTGGAACTCTAAATCCAACATGGTTTGTAGTAGCTCTTTGAAACTTGATAAAATAAAGGAGTTCTCCGTTTTGTCTCTATGGTTTGTTTCCTCTTCAAGTAGCCCTAGGCACCGACTGTGGAAAGCACTTTCATTGAGAGGGGTTGCCAAGCTTCTAGGAAATAACGAGTTTCCGAAATACCAGCAAATATTTTTTCACCCAATCTTGATGATACTTGGTGGTAATGATCAGTCCACAAATCCCACTTGGCTTACCAAATTTTGTTCTTCTAGGTTGAAGCGTTCGTCTACAGTAGCAGTTTTTATATTTAGGTTTCCCTCTGTTCTCTCTTATATAGATAGATGAATTTGGAACTCTAAATCCAACATGGTTTGTAGTAGCTCTTTGAAACTTGACAAAATAAAGGAGTTCTCAGATTTGTCTCTATGGTTTGTTTCCTCTTCAAGTAGCCCAAGGCACAGACTGTGGAAAGCACTCTCATTGAGATGGGTTGCCAAGCTTCTAAGAAATAACGAGTTTCCGAAATACCAGCAAATATTTTTTCACACAATCTTGTTGATACTTGGTGGTAATGATCAGTACACAAATCCCACTTGGCTCACCAAATTTTGTTCTTCTAGGTTGAAGCGTTCGTCTACAGTAGCAGTTTTTATATTTAGGTTTCCCTCTGTTCTCTCCTATATAGAAAGATGAATTTGGAACTCTAAATCCAACATGGTTTGTAGTAGCTCTTTGAAAATTGAAAAATAAAGGAGTTCTCAGTTTTGTCTCTATGGTTTGTTTCCTCTTCAAGTAGCCATAGGCACAGACTGAGGAAAAGCACTTTCATTGTGAGGGTTTGCCATCTTCTAAGAAATAACGAGTTTCCGAAATTAAAGCAAATATTTTTTCACCCAATCTTGATGATACTTGGAGCTAACGATCAGTACACATTTCCCACTTGGCTCACCAAATTTTGTTATTCTAGTTTGAAGCGTTCCTCTACAGTAGCAGTTTTTATATTTAGGTAACCCTCTGTTCTCTCCTATATAGATAGATGAATTTGGAACTCTAAATCCAACATGGTTTTTCGTAGCTCTTTGAAACTTGACCAAATAAAGGAGTTCTCAGTTTTGTCTCTATGGTTTGCTTCCTCTTCATGTAGCCCTAGGCACAGACTGTGGAAAAGCAATTTCATTGAAAGGGGTTGCCAAGGTTCTAAGAAATTACGAGTTTCCGAAATACCAGCAAATATTTTTTCACCCAATCTTGATGACACTTTTTGCTAATGATCAGTACACAAATCCCACTTGGCTCACCAAATTTTGTTCTTCTAGGTTGAAGCGTTCATCTACAGTAGCAGTTTTTATATTTAGGGTTCCCTCTGTTCTCTCCTATATAGATAGATGAATTTGGAACTCTAAATCCAACATGGTTTGTAGTAGCTCTTTGAAACTTGACAAAATAAAGGAGTTCTCAGATTTGTCTCTATGGTTCGTTTCCTGTTCAAGTAGCCCTAGGCACAGACTGTGGAAAAGCACTTTCATTTAGAGGGGTTGCCAAGCTTCTAAGAAATAACGAGTTTCCCAAATAGCAGCAAATATTTTTTCACCCAATCTTGAGATACTTGTTGCTAATGATCAGTACACAAATCCCACTTGGCTCACCAAATTTTGTTCTTCTATGTTGAAGCGTTCGTGTACAGTAGCAGTTTTTATATTTAGGTTTCACTCTGTTCTCTCATATATAGATAGATGAATTTGGAACTCTAAATCCAACATGGTTTGTAGTAGCTCTTTGAAACTTGTTAAAATAAAGGAGTTCTCCGTTTTGTCTCTATGGTTTGTTTCCTCTTCAAGTAGTCCTAGGTACAGACTGTGGAAAGCACTTTCATTGAGAGGGGTTGCCAAGCTTCTAAGAAATAACGAGTTTCCGAAATACCAGCAAATATTTTTTCACCCAATCTTGATGATACTTGGTGGTAATGATCAGTCCACAAATCCCACTTGGCTTACCAAATTTTGTTCTTCTAGGTTGAAGCGTTCGTCTACAGTAGCAGTTTTTATATTTAGGTTTCCCTCTGTTCTCTCCTATATAGATAGATGAATTTGGAACTCTAAATCCAACATGGTTTGTAGTAGCTGTTTGAAACTTGACAAAATAAAGGAGATCTCAGTTTTGTCTCTATGGTTTGTTTCCTCTTCAAGTAGCCCTAGGCACAGACTGTGGAAAAGCACTTTCATTGAGAGGGGTTGCCAAGCTTCTAAGAAATAACGAGTTTCCGAAATACCAGCAAATATTTTTTCACCCAATCTTGATGATACTTGTTGCTAATGATCAGTACACAAATACCACTTGGCTCACCAAATTTTGTTCTTCTAGGTTGAAGCGTTCGTGTACAGTAGCAGTTTTTATATTTAGGTTTCACTCTGTTCTCTCATATATAGATAGATGAATTTGGAACTCTAAATCCAACATGGTTTGTAGTAGCTCTTTGAAACTTGACAAAATAAAGGAGTTCTCAGTTTTGTCTCTATGGTTTGTTTCCTCTTCAAGTAGTCCTAAGCACAGACTGTGGAAAGCACTTTCATTGAGATGGGTTGCCAAGTTTCTAAGAAATAACGAGTTTCTGAAATACCAGCAAATATTTTTTCACACAATCTTGTTGATACTTGGTGGTAATGATCAGTACACAAATCCCACTTGGCTCACCAAATTTTGTTCTTCTAGGTTGAAGCGTTCGTCTACAGTAGCAGTTTTTATATTTAGGTTTCTCTCTGTTCTCTCCAATATAGATAGATTAATTTGGAACTCTAAATCCAACATGGTTTGTAGTAGCTCTTTGAAACTTGACAAAATAAAGGAGTTCTCCGATTTGTCTCTATGGTTTGTTTCCTCTTCAAGTAGCCCTAGGCACAGATAGTGGAAAAGCACTTTCATTGAGAGGGGTTGCCAAGCTACTAAGAAATAACGAGTTTCCGAAATACCAGCAAATATTTTTTCACCCAATCTTGATGATACTTGGTGGTAATGATCAGTACACAAATCCCACTTGGCTTACCAAATTTTGTTCTTCTAGGTTGAAGCGTTCGTGTACAGTAGCAGTTTTTATATTTAGGTTTCCATCTGTTCTCTCCTATACAGATAGATGAATTTGGAACTCTAAATTCAACATGGTTTGTAGTAGCTCTTTGAAACTTGACAAAATAAAGGAGTTCTCAGTTTTGTCTCTATGGTTTGTTTCCTCTTCAAGTAGCCCTAGGCACAGACTCTGGAAAGCACTTTCATTGAGAGGGGTTGCCAAGCTTCTACAAAATAACGAGTTTCCGAAACACAAGCAAATATTTTTTTTCCCAATCTTGATAAAACTTGGTGGTAATGATCAGTACACAAATCCCACTTGGCTCACCAAATTTTGTTCTTCTAGGTTGAAGCGTTCGTCTACAGTAGCAGTTTTATATTTAGGTTTCCCTCTGTTCTCTCACATATAGATAGATGAATTTGGAACTCTAAATCCAACATGGTTTGTAGTAGCTCTTTGAAACTTGACAAAATAAAGGAGTTCTCAGTTTTGTCTCTATGGTTTGTTTCCTCTTCAAGTAGCCCTAAGCACAGACTGTGGAAAGCACTTTCATTGAGAGGTGTTGCCAAGCTTCTACAAAATAACGAGTTTCCGAAGCACCAGCAAATATTTTTTCACCCAATCTTGATAATACTTGGTGGTAATGATCAATACACAAATCCCACTTGGCTCACCAAATTTTGTTCTTCTAGGGTTAAGCGTTCGTCTACAGTAGCAGTTTTTATATTTAGGTTTTCCTCTGTTCTCTCCTATATAGAAAGATGAATTTGGAACTCTAAATCCAACATGGTTTGTAGTAACTCTTTGAAACTTGACAAAATAAAGGAGTTCTCAGTTTTGTCGCTATGTTTTGTTTCCTCTTCAAGTAGCCCTAGGCACAGACTGTGGAAAAGCACTTTCATTGAGAGGGGTTCCCAAGCGTCTAAGAAATCACGAGTTTCCGAAATACCAGCAAATATTTTTTCACCCAATCTTGATGATACTTGGTTTTAATGATCAGTACACAAATCCCACTTGGCTCACCAAATTTTGTTCTTCTAGGTTAAAGAGTTCGTCTACAGTAGCAGTTTTTATATTTAGGTTTCCCTCTGTTCTCTCCCATATAGATAGATGACTTTGGAACTCTAAATCCAACATGGTTTGTAGTAGCTCTTTGAAACTTGACAAAATAAAGGAGTTCTCAGTTTTGTCTCTATGGTTTGTTTAATCTTCAAGTAGCCCTAGGCACAGACTGTGGAAAGCACTCTCATTGAGATGGGTTGCCAAGCTTCTAAGAAATAACGAGTTTCCGAAATACCAGCAAATATTTTTTCACACAATCTTGTTGATACTTGGTGGTAATGATCAGTACACAAATCCCACTTGGCTCACCAATTTTGTTCTTCTAGGTTGAAGCGTTCGTCTACAGTAGCAGTTTTTATATTTAGGTTTCTCTCTGTTCACTCCTATATAGATAGATGAATTTGGAACTCTAAATCCAACATGGTTTGTAGTAGCTCTTTGAAACTTGACAAAATAAAGGAGTTCTCAGATTTGTCTCTATGGTTTGTTTCCTCTTCAAGTAGCCCTAGGCACAGACTGTAGAAAAGCACTTTCATTGAGAGGGGTTCCCAAGCTTCTAAGAAATCACGAGTTTCCGATATACCAGCAAATATTTTTTCACCCAATCTTGATGATACTTGGTGCTAATGATCAGTACACAAATCCCAATTGGCCCACCAAATTTTGTTCTTCTAGGTTGAAGCGTTCGTCTACAGTAGCAGTTTTTATATTTAGGTTTCCCTCTGTTCTCTCCTATATAGAAAGATGAATTTGGAACTCTAAATCCAACAGGGTTTGTAGTAGCTCTTTGAAACCTGACAAAATAAAGGAGTTCTCAGTTTTGTCTCTATGGTTTGTTTCCTCTTCAAGTAGCCCTAGGCACAGATAGTGGAACGCACTTTCATTGAGATGGGATGCCAAGCTTCTAAGAAATAACGAGTTTCCGAAATACCAGCAAATATTTTTTCACACAATCTTGTTGATACTTGGTGGTAATGATCATTACACACATCCCACTTGGCTCACCAAATTTTGTTCTTCTAGGTTGAAGCGTTCGTCTACAGTACAGTTTTTATATTTAGGTTTCTCTCTGTTCTCTCCTATATAGATAGATGAATTTGGAACTCTAAATCCAACATGGTTTGTAGTAGCTCTTTGAAACTTGACAAAATAAAGGAGTTCTCAGTTTTGTCGCTATGGTTTGTTTCCTCTTCAAGTAGCCCTAGGCACAGACTGTGGAAAAGCACTTTCATTTAGAGGGGTTGCCAAGCTTCTAAGAAATAACGAGTTTCCCAAATAGCAGCAAATATTTTTTCCCCCAATCTTGAGATACTTGTTTCTAATGATCAGTACACAAATCCCACTTGGCTCACCAAATTTTGTTTTTCTAGGTTGAAGCGTTCGTCTACAGTAGCAGTTTTTATATTTAGGTTTCTCCTGTTCTCTCCTATATAGATAGATTAATTTGGAACTCTAAATCCAACATGGTTTGTAGTAGCTCTTTGAAACTTGATAAAATAAAGGAGTTCTCCGTTTTGTCTCTATGGTTTGTTTCCTCTTCAAGTAGCCCTAGGCACAGCCTGTGGAAAGCACTTTCATTGAGAGGGGTTGCCATCTTCTAAGAAATAACGAGTTTCCGAAATACCAGCAAATATTTTTTCACAAAATCTTGATGATACTTGGTGGTAATGATCAGTCCACAAATCCCACTTGGCTTACCAAATTTTGTTCTTCTAGGTTGAAGCGTTCGTCTACAGTAGCAGTTTTTATATTTAGGTTTCCCTCTCTTCTCTCTTATATAGATAGATGAATTTGGAACTCTAAATCCAACATGGTTTGTAGTAGCTCTTTGAAACGTGACAAAATAAAGGAGTTCTCAGATTTGTCTCTATGGTTTGTTTCCTCTTCAAGTAGCCCTAGGCACAGACTGTGGAAAGCACTCTCATTGAGATGGGTTGCCAAGCTTCTAAGAAATAACGAGTTTCCGAAATACCAGCAAATATTTTTTCACACAATCTTGTTGATACTTGGTGGTAATGATCAGTACACAAATCCCACTTGGCTCACCAATTTTGTTCTTCTAGGTTGAAGCGTTCGTCTACAGTAGCAGTTTTTATATTTAGGTTTCTCTCTGTTCTCTCCTATATAGATAGATGAATTTGGAACTCTAAATCCAACATGGTTTGTAGTAGCTCTTTGAAACTTGACAAAATAAAGGAGTTCTCAGATTTGTCTCTATGGTTCGTTTCCTGTTCAAGTAGCCCTAGGCACAGACTGTGGAAAAGCACTTTCATTGAGAGGTGTTGCCAAGCTTCTAAGAAATAACTAGTTTCCCAAATAGCAGCAAATATTTTTTCACCCAATCTTGAGATACCTGTTGCTAATGATCAGTACACAAATGCCACTTGGCTCACCAAATTTTGTTCTTCTAGGTTGAAGCGTTCGTGTACAGTAGCAGTTTTTATATTTAGGTTTCACTCTGTTCTCTCATATATAGATAGATGAATTTGGAACTCTAAATCCAACATGGTTTGCAGTAGCACTTTGAAACTTGACAAAATAAAGGAGTTCTCAGTTTTGTCTATATGGTTTGTTTCTTCTTCAATTAGTCCTAGGCACAGACTGTGGAAAGCACTTTCATTGAGATGGTTTGCGAAGCTTCTAAGAAATAACGAGTTTCCGAAATACCAGCAAATATTTTTTCACACAATCTTGTTGATACTTGGTGGTAATGATCAGTACACAAATCCAACTTGGCTAACCAAATTTTGTTCTTCTAGGTCAAGCGTTCGTCTACAGTAGCAGTTTTTATATTTAGGTTTCTCTCTGTTCTCTCCTATATAGATAGATTAATTTGGAACTCTAAATCCAACATGGTTTGTAGTAGCTCTTTGAAACTTGACAAAATAAAGGAGTTCTCAGTTTTGTCTCTATGGTTTGTTTCCTCTTCAAGTAGCCCTAGGCACAGACTGTGGAAAGCACTTTCATTGAGAGGGGTTGCCAAGCTTCTAAGAAATAACGAGTTTCCGAAATACCAGCAAATATTTTTTCACCCAATCTTGATGATACTTGGTGGTAATGATCAGTCCACAAATCCCACTTGGCTTACCAAATTTTGTTCTTCTAGGTTGAAGCGTTCGTCTACAGTAGCAGTTTTTATATTTAGGTTTCCCTCTGTTCTCTCCTATATAGATAGATGAATTTGGAAATCTAAATTCAACATGCTTTGTAGTAGCTCCTTGAAACTTGACAAAATAAAGGAGTTCTCAGTTTTGTCTCTATGGTTTGTTTCCTCTTCATGTAGCCCTTGGCACAGACTTTGGAAAAGCACTTTCATTGAGAGGGGTTGCCAAGCTTCTAAGAAATAGCGAGTTTCCGAAATACCAGCAAATATTGTTTCACCCAATCTTGATGATACTTTTTGCTAATCATCAGTACACACATCCCACTTGGCTCACCAAATTTAGTTCTTCTAGGTTGAAGCGTTCGTGTACAGTAGCAGTTTTTATATTTAGGTTTCCCTCTGTTCTCTCCTATAAAGATAGATGAATTTGGAACTCTAAATCCAACATGGTTTGTAGTAGCTCTTTGAAACTTGACAAAATAAAGGAGTTCTCAGTTTTGTCTCTATGGTTTGTTTCCTCTTCAAGTAGCGTTAGGCTCAGACTGTGGAAAGCACTTTCATTGAGAGGGGTTGCCAAGCTTCTAAGAAATCACGAGTTTCCGAAACACCAGCAAATATTTTTTCACCCAATCTTGATAATACTTGGTGGTAATGATCAGTACACAAATCCCACTTGGCTCACCAAATTTTGTTCTTCTAGGTTAAAGAGTTCGTCTACAGTAGCAGTTTTTATATTTAGGTTTCCCTCTGTTCTCTCCCATATAGATAGATGAATTTGGAACTCTAAATCCAACATGGTTTGTAGTAGCTCTTTGAAACTTGACAAAATAAAGTAGTTCTCAGATTTTTCTCTATGGTTCGTTTCCTGTTCAAGTAGCCCTAGGCACAGACTGTGGAAAAGCACTTTCATTTAGAGGGGTTGCCAACCTTATAAGAAATAAAGAGTTTCCCAAATAGCAGCAAATATTTTTTCACCCAATCTTGAGATACTTGTTGCTAATGATCAGTACACAAATCCCACTTGGCTCACCAAATTTTGTTCTTCTAGGTTGAAGCGTTCGTGTACAGTAGCAGTTTTTATATTTAGGTTTCACTCTGTTCTCTCCTATATAGATAGATGAATTTGGAACTCTAAATCCAACATGGTTTCTAGTAGCTCTTTGAAACTTGATAAAATAATGGAGTTCTCCGTTTTGTCTCTATGGTTTGTTTCTTCTTCAAGTAGCCCTAGGCACAGACTGTGGAAAGCACTTTCATTGAGAGGGGTTGCCAAGCTTCTAAGAAATAACGAGTTTCCGAAATACCAGCAAATATTTTTTCACCCAATCTTGATGATACTTGGTGGTAATGATCAGTCCACAAATCCCACTTGGCTTACCAAATTTTGTTCTTCTAGGTTGAAGCGTTCGTCTACAGTAGCAGTTTTTATATTTAGGTTTCCCTCTGTTCTCTCCTATATAGATAGATGAATTTGGAACTCTAAATCCAACATGGTTTGTAGTAGCTCTTTGAAACTTGACAAAATAAAGGAGTTCTCAGATTTGTCTCTTTGGTTTGTTTCCTCTTCAAGTAGCCCTAGGCACAGACTGTGGAAAGCACTTTCATTGAGATGGGTTGCCAAGCTTCTAAGAAATAACGAGTTTCCGAAATACCAGCAAATATTTTTTCACACAATCTTGTTGATACTTGGTGGTAATGATCAGTACACAAATCCCACTTGGCTCACCAATTTTGTTCTTCTAGGTTGAAGCGTTCGTCTACAGTAGCAGTTTTTATATTTAGGTTTCTCTCTGTTCTCTCCTATATAGATAGATGAATTTGGAACTCTAAATCCAACATGGTTTGTAGTAGCTCTTTGAAACTTGACAAAATAAAGGAGTTCTCAGATTTGTCTCTATGGTTCGTTTCCTGTTCAAGTAGCCCTAGGCACAGACGGTGGAAAAGCACTTTCATTGAGAGGGGTTGCCAAGCTTCTAAGAAATAACTAGTTTCCCAAATAGCAGCAAATATTTTTTCACCCAATCTTGAGATACCTGTTGCTAATGATCAGTACACAAATCCCACTTGGCTAACCAAATTTTGTTCTTCAAGGTTGAAGCGTTCGTGTACAGTAGCAGTTTTTATATTTAGGTTTCACTCTGTTCTCTCATATATAGATAGATGAATTTGGAACTCTAAATCCAACAGGGTTTGCAGTAGCTCTTTGAAACTTGACAAAATAAAGGAGTTCTCAGTTTTGTCTATATGGTTTGTTTCTTCTTCAAGTAGTCCTAGGCACAGACTGTGGAAAGCACTTTCATTGAGATGGGTTGCCAAGCTTCTAAGAAATAACGAGTTTCCGAAATACCAGCAAATATTTTTTCACACAATCTTGTTGATACTTGGTGGTAATGATCAGTACACAAATCCAACTTGGCTCACCAATTTTGTTCTTCTAGGTTGAAGCGTTTGTCTACAGTAGCAGTTTTTATATTTAGGTTTCTCTCTGTTCTCTCCTATATAGATAGATGAATTTGGAAATCTAAATCCAACATGCTTTGTAGTAGCTCCTTGAAACTTGACAAAATAAAGGAGTTCTCAGTTTTGTCTCTATGGTTTGTTTCCTCTTCATGTAGCCCTTGGCACAGACTTTGGAAAAGCACTTTCATTGAGAGGGGTTGCCAAGCTTCTAAGAAATAGCGAGTTTCCGAAATACCAGCAAATATTGTTTCACCCAATCTTGATGATACTTTTTGCTAATCATCAGTACACACATCCCACTTGGCTCACCAAATTTAGTTCTTCTAGGTTGAAGCATTCGTGTACAGTAGCAGTTTTTATATTTATTTTTCCCTCTGTTCTCTCCTATACAGATAGATGAATTTGGAACTCTAAATCCAACATGGTTTGTAGTAGCTCTTTGAAACTTGACAAAATAAAGGAGTTCTCAGTTTTGTAGCTATGGTTTGTTTCCTCTTCAAGTAGCGTTAGGCTCAGACTGTGGAAAGCACTTTCATTGAGAGGGGTTGCCAAGCTTCTAAGAAATCACGAGTTTCCGAAACACCAGCAAATATTTTTTCACCCAATCTTGATAATACTTGGTGGTAATGATCAGTACACAAATCCCACTTGGCTCACCAAATTTTGTTCTTCTAGGTTAAAGAGTTCGTCTACAGTAGCAGTTTTTATATTTAGGTTTCCCTCTGTTCTCTCCCATATAGATAGATGAATTTGGAACTCTAAATCCAACATGGTTTGTAGTAGCTCTTTGAAACTTGACAAAATAAAGGAGTTCTCAGTTTTGTCTCTATGGTTTGTTTTCTCTTCAAGTAGCCCTAGGCACAGACTGTGGAAAGCACTCTCATTGAGATGGGTTGCCAAGCTTCTAAGAAATAACGAGTTTCCGAAATACCAGCAAATATTTTTTCACACAATCTTGTTGATACTTGGTGGTAATGATCAGTACACAAATCCCACTTGGCTCACCAATTTTGTTCTTCTAGGTTGAAGCGTTCGTCTACAGTAGCAGTTTTTATATTTAGGTTTCTCTCTGTTCTCTCCTATATAGATAGATGAATTTGGAACTCTAAATCCAACATGGTTTGTAGTAGCTCTTTGAAACTTGACAAAATAAAGGAGTTCTCAGATTTGTCTCTATGGTTTGTTTCCTCTTCAAGTAGCCCTAGGCACAGACTGTGGAAAGCACTCTCATTGAGATGGGTTGCCAAGCTTCTAAGAAATAACGAGTTTCCGAAATACCAGCAAATATTTTTTCACACAATCTTGTTGATACTTGGTGGTAATGATCAGTACACAAATCCCACTTGGCTCACCAATTTTGTTCTTCTAGGTTGAAGCGTTCGTCTACAGTAGCAGTTTTTATATTTAGGTTTCTCTCTGTTCTCTCCTATATAGATAGATGAATTTGGAACTCTAAATCCAACATGGTTTGTAGTAGCTCTTTGAAACTTGACAAAATAAAGGAGTTCTCAGATTTGTCTCTATGGTTCGTTTCCTGTTCAAGTAGCCCTAGGCACAGACTGTGGAAAAGCACTTTCATTGAGAGGGGTTGCCAAGCTTCTAAGAAATAACTAGTTTCCCAAATAGTAGCAAATATTTTTTCACCCAATCTTGAGATACCTGTTGCTAATGATCAGTACACAAATCCCACTTGGCTCACCAAATTTTGTTCTTCTAGGTTGAAGCGTTCGTGTACAGTAGCAGTTTTTATATTTAGGTTTCACTCTGTTCTCTCATATATAGATAGATGAATTTGGAACTCTAAATCCAACATGGTTTGCAGTAGCTCTTTGAAACTTGACAAAATAAAGGAGTTCTCAGTTTTGTCTATATGGTTTGTTTCTTCTTCAAGTAGTCCTAGGCACAGACTGTGGAAAGCACTTTCATTGAGATGGGTTGCCAAGCTTCTAAGAAATAACGAGTTTCCGAAATACCAGCAAATATTTTTTCACACAATCTTGTTGATACTTGGTGGTAATGATCAGTACACAAATCCAACTTGGCTCACCAAATTTTGTTCTTCTAGGTTGAAGCGTTCGTCTACAGTAGCAGTTTTTATATTTAGGTTTCTCTCTGTTCTCTCCTATATAGATAGATTAATTTGGAACTCTAAATCCAACATGGTTTGTAGTAGCTCTTTGAAACTTGACAAAATAAAGGAGTTCTCAGTTTTGTGTCTATGGTTTGTTTCCTCTTCAAGTAGCCCTAGGCACAGACTGTGGAAAGCACTTTCATTGAGAGGGGTTGCCAAGCTTCTAAGAAATAACGAGTTTCCGAAATACCAGCAAATATTTTTTCACCCAAACTTGATGATACTTGGTGGTAATGATCAGTCCACAAATCCCACTTGGCTTACCAAATTTTGTTCTTCTAGGTTGAAGCGTTCGTCTACAGTAGCAGTTTTTATATTTAGGTTTCCCTCTGTTCTCTCCTATATAGATAGATGAATTTGGAAATCTAAATCCAACATGCTTTGTAGTAGCTCCTTGAAACTTGACAAAATAAAGGAGTTCTCAGTTTTGTCTCTATGGTTTGTTTCCTCTTCATGTAGCCCTTGGCACAGACTTTGGAAAAGCACTTTCATTGAGAGGGGTTGCCAAGCTTCTAAGAAATAGCGAGTTTCCGAAATACCAGCAAATATTGTTTCACCCAATCTTGATGATACTTTTTGCTAATCATCAGTACACACATCCCACTTGACTCACCAAATTTAGTTCTTCTAGGTTGAAGCGTTCGTGTACAGTAGCAGTTTTTATATTTAGGTTTCCCTCTGTTCTCTCCTATACAGATAGATGAATTTGGAACTCTAAATCCAACATGGTTTGTAGTAGCTCTTTGAAACTTGACAAAATAAAGGAGTTCTCAGTTTTGTCTCTATGGTTTGTTTCCTCTTCAAGTAGCGTTAGGCTCAGACTGTGGAAAGCACTTTCATTGAGAGGGGTTGCCAAGCTTCTAAGAAATCACGAGTTTCCGAAACACCAGCAAATATTTTTTCACCAAATCTTGATAATACTTGGTGGTAATGATCAGTACACAAATCCCACTTGGCTCACCAAATTTTGTTCTTCTAGGTTAAAGAGTTCGTCTACAGTAGCAGTTTTTATATTTAGGTTTCTCTCTGTTCTCTCCCATATAGATAGATGAATTTGGAACTCTAAATCCAACATGGTTTGTAGTAGCTCTTTGAAACTTGACAAAATAAAGGAGTTCTCAGTTTTGTCTCTATGGTTTGTTTCCTCTTCAAGTAGCCCTAGGCACAGACTGTGGAAAGCACTCTCATTGAGATGGGTGGCCAAGCTTCTAAGAAATAACGAGTTTCCGAAATACCAGCAAATATTTTTTCACACAATCTTGTTGATACTTGGTGGTAATGATCAGTACACAAATCCCACTTGGCTCACCAATTTTGTTCTTCTAGGTTGAAGCGTTCGTCTACAGTAGCAGTTTTTATATTTAGGTTTCTCTCTGTTCTCTCCTATATAGATAGATGAATTTGGAACTATAAATCCAACATGGTTTGTAGTAGCTCTTTGAAACTTGACAAAATAAAGGAGTTCTCAGATTTGTCTCTATGGTTTGTTTCCTCTTCAAGTAGCCCTAGGCACAGACTGTGGAAAGCACTCTCATTGAGATGGGTTGCCAAGCTTCTAAGAAATAACGAGTTTCCGAAATACCAGCAAATATTTTTTCACACAATCTTGTTGATACTTGGTGGTAATGATCAGTACACAAATCCCACTAGGCTCACGAATTTTGTTCTTCTAGGTTGAAGCGTTCGTCTACAGTAGCAGTTTTTATATTTAGGTTTCTCTCTGTTCTCTCCTATATAGATAGATTAATTTGGAACTCTAAATCCAACATGGTTTGTAGTAGCTCTTTGAAACTTGACAAAATAAAGGAGTTCTCAGATTTGTCTCTATGGTTTGTTTCCTCTTCAAGTAGCCCTAGGCACAGACTGTGGAAAGCACTTTCATTGAGAGGGGTTGCCAAGCTTCTAAGAAATAACGAGTTTCCGAAATACCAGCAAATATTTTTTCACCCAATCTTGATGATACTTGGTGGTAATGATCAGTCCACAAATCCCACTTGGCTTACCAAATTTTGTTCTTCTAGGTTGAAGCGTTCGTCTACAGTAGCAGTTTTTATATTTAGGTTTCCCTCTGTTCTCTCCTATATAGATAGATGAATTTGGAAATCTAAATCCAACATGCTTTGTAGTAGCTCCTTGAAACTTGACAAAATAAAGGAGTTCTCAGTTTTGTCTGTATGGTTTGTTTCCTCTTCATGTAGCCCTTGGCACAGACTTTGGAAAAGCACTTTCATTGAGAGGGGTTGCCAAGCTTCTAAGAAATAGCGAGTTTCCGAAATACCAGCAAATATTGTTTCACCCAATCTTGATGATACTTTTTGCTAATCATCAGTACACACATCCCACTTGGCTCACCAAATTTAGTTCTTCTAGGTTGAAGCGTTCGTGTACAGTAGCAGTTTTTATATTTAGGTTTCCCTCTGTTCTCTCCTATACAGATAGATGAATTTGGAACTCTAAATCCAACATGGTTTGTAGTAGCTCTTTGAAACTTGACAAAATAAAGGAGTTCTCAGTTTTGTTTCTATGGTTTGTTTCCTCTTCAAGAAGCGTTAGGCTCAGACTGTGGAAAGCACTTTCATTGAGAGGGGTTGCCAAGCTTCTAAGAAATCACGAGTTTCCGAAACACCAGCAAATATTTTTTCACCCAATCTTGATAATACTTGGTGGTAATGATCAGTACACAAATCCCACTTGGCTCACCAAATTTTGTTCTTCTAGGTTAAAGAGTTCGTCTACAGTAGCAGTTTTTATATTTAGGTTTCCCTCTGTTCTCTCCCATATAGATAGATGAATTTGGAACTCTAAATCCAACATGGTTTGTAGTAGCTCTTTGAAACTTGACAAAATAAAGGAGTTCTCAGTTTTGTCTCTATGGTTTGTTTCCTCTTCAAGTAGCCCTAGGCACAGACTGTGGAAAGCACTCTCATTGAGATGGTTTGCCAAGCTTCTAAGAAATAACGAGTTTCCGAAATACCAGCAAATATTTTTTCACACAATCTTGTTGATACTTGGTGGTAATGATCAGTACACATATCCCACTTGGCTCACCAATTTTGTTCTTCTAGGTTGAAGCGTTCGTCTACAGTAGCAGTTTTTATATTTAGGTTTCTCTCTGTTCTCTCCTATATAGATAGATGCATTTGGAACTCTAAATCCAACATGGTTTGTAGTAGCTCTTTGAAACTTGACAAAATAAAGGAGTTCTCAGATTTTTCTCTATGGTTCGTTTCCTGTTCAAGTAGACCTAGGCACAGACTGTGAAAAAGCACTTTCATTTAGAGGGGTTGCCAACCTTATAAGAAATAAAGAGTTTCCCAAATAGCAGCAAATATTTTTTCACCCAATCTTGAGATACTTGTTGCTAATGATCAGTACACAAATCCCACTTGGCTCACCAAATTTTGTTCTTCTACGTTGAAGCGTTCGTGTACAGTAGCAGTTTTTGTATTTAGGTTTCCCTCTGTTCTCTCATATATAGATAGATAAATTTGGAACTCTAAATCCAACATGGTTTGTAGTAGCTCTTTGAAACTTGACAAAATAAAGGAGTTCTCAGTTTTGTCTCTATGGTTTGTTTCCTCTTCAAGTAGTCCTAGGCACAGACTGTGGAAAGCACTTTCATTGAGAGGTGTTGCCAACCTTCTAAGAAATAACGAGTTTCCGAAATACCAGCAAATATTTTTTCACACAATCTTGTTGATACTTGGTGGTAATGATCAGTACACAAATCCCACTTGGCTCACCAAATTTTGTTCTTCTAGGTTGAAGCGTTCGTCTACAGTAGCAGTTTTTATATTTAGGTTTCTCTCTTTCTCTCCTATATAGATAGATTAATTTGGAACTCTAAATCCAACATGGTTTGTCGTAGCTCTTTGAAACTTGACAAAATAAAGGAGTTCTCAGAGTTGTCTCTATGGTTTGTTTCCTCTTCAAGTAGCCCTAGGCACACACTGTGGAAAAGCACTTTCATTGAGAGGGGTTGCCAAGCTTCTAAGAAATAACGAGTTTCCGAAATACCAGCAAATATTTTTTCACCCAATCTTGATGATACTTAGTGGTAATGATCAGTACACAAATCCCACTTGGCTTACCAAAGTTTGTTCTTCTAGGTTGAAGCGTTCGTCTACAGTAGCAGTTTTTATATTTAGGTTTCCCTCTGTTCTCTCCTATATAGATAGATGAATTTGGAACTCTAAATCCAACATGGTTTGTAGTAGCTCTTTGAAACTTGAAAAAATAAAGGAGTTCTCAGTTTTGTCTCTATGGTTTGTTTCCTCTTCAAGTAGCCCTAAGCACAGACTGTGGAAAGCACTTTCATTGAGAGGTGTTGCCAAGCTTCTACAAAATAACGAGTTTCCGAAGCACCAGCAAATATTTTTTCACCCAATCTTGATAATACTTGGTGGTAATGATCAATACACAAATCCCACTTGGCTCACCAAATTTTGTTCTTCTAGGGTTAAGCGTTCGTCTACAGTAGCAGTTTTTATATTTAGGTTTTCCTCTGTTCTCTCCTATATAGAAAGATGAATTTGGAACTCTAAATCCAACATGGTTTGTAGTAACTCTTTGAAACTTGACAAAATAAAGGAGTTCTCAGTTTTGTCGCTATGTTTTGTTTCCTCTTCAAGTAGCCCTAGGCACAGACTGTGGAAAAGCACTTTCATTGAGAGGGGTTCCCAAGCGTCTAAGAAATCACGAGTTTCCGAAATACCAGCAAATATTTTTTCACCCAATCTTGATGATACTTGGTTTTAATGATCAGTACACAAATCCCACTTGGCTCACCAAATTTTGTTCTTCTAGGTTAAAGAGTTCGTCTACAGTAGCAGTTTTTATATTTAGGTTTCCCTCTGTTCTCTCCCATATAGATAGATGAATTTGGAACTCTAAATCCAACATGGTTTGTAGTAGCTCTTTGAAACTTGACAAAATAAAGGAGTTCTCAGTTTTGTCTCTATGGTTTGTTTAATCTTCAAGTAGCCCTAGGCACAGACTGTGGAAAGCACTCTCATTGAGATGGGTTGCCAAGCTTCTAAGAAATAACGAGTTTCCGAAATACCAGCAAATATTTTTTCACACAATCTTGTTGATACTTGGTGGTAATGATCAGTACACAAATCCCACTTGGCTCACCAATTTTGTTCTTCTAGGTTGAAGCGTTCGTCTACAGTAGCAGTTTTTATATTTAGGTTTCTCTCTGTTCTCTCCTATATAGATAGATGAATTTGGAACTCTAAATCCAACATGGTTTGTAGTAGCTCTTTGAAACTTGACAAAATAAAGGAGTTCTCAGATTTGTCTCTATGGTTTGTTTCCTCTTCAAGTAGCCCTAGGCACAGACTGTGGAAAGCACTCTCATTGAGATGGGTTGCCAAGCTTCTAAGAAATAACGAGTTTCCGAAATAACAGCAAATATTTTTTCACACAATCTTGTTGATACTTGGTGGTAATGATCAGTACACAAATCCCACTTGGCTCACCAATTTTGTTCTTCTAGGTTGAAGCGTTCATCTACAGTAGCAGTTTTTATATTTAGGTTTCCCTCTGCTCTCTCCTATATAGATAGATGAATTTGGAACTCTAAATCCAACATGGTTTGTAGTAGCTCTTTGAAACTTGACAAAATAAAGGAGTTCTCAGATTTGTCTCTATGGTTCGTTTCCTGTTCAAGTAGCCCTAGGCACAGACTGTGGAAAAGCACTTTCATTGAGAGGGGTTGCCAAGCTTCTAAGAAATAACTTGTTTCCCAAATAGTAGCAAATATTTTTTCACCCAATCTTGAGATAGCTGTTGCTAATGATCAGTACACAAATCCCACTTGGCTCACCAAATTTTGTTCTTCTAGGTTGAAGCGTTCGTGTACAGTAGCAGTTTTTATATTTAGGTTTCACTCTGTTCTCTCATATATAGATAGATGAATTTGGAACTCTAAATCCAACATGGTTTGCAGTAGCTCTTTGAAACTTGACAAAATAAAGGAGTTCTCAGTTTTGTCTATATGGTTTGTTTCTTCTTCAAGTAGTCCTAGGCACAGACTGTGGAAAGCACTTTCATTGAGATGGGTTGCCAAGCTTCTAAGAAATAACGAGTTTCCGAAATACCAGCAAATATTTTTTCACACAATCTTGTTGATACTTGGTGGTAATGATCAGTACACAAATCCAACTTGGCTCACCAAATTTTGTTCTTCTAGGTTGAAGCGTTCGTCTACAGTAGCAGTTTTTATATTTAGGTTTCTCTCTGTTCTCTCCTATATAGATAGATTAATTTGGAACTCTAAATCCAACATGGTTTGTAGTAGCTCTTTGAAACTTGACAAAATAAAGGAGTTCTCAGTTTTGTCTCTATGGTTTGTTTCCTCTTCAAGTAGCCCTAGGCACAGACTGTGGAAAGCACTTTCATTGAGAGGGGTTGCCAAGCTTCTAAGAAATAACGAGTTTCCGAAATACCAGCAAATATTTTTTCACCCAATCTTGATGATACTTGGTGGTAATGATCAGTCCACAAATCCCACTTGGCTTACCAAATTTTGTTCTTCTAGGTTGAAGCGTTCGTCTACAGTAGCAGTTTTTAAATTTAGGTTTCCCTCTGTTCTCTCCTATATAGATAGATGAATTTGGAACTCTAAATCCAACATGCTTTGTAGTAGCTCCTTGAAACTTGACAAATTAAAGGAGTTCTCAGTTTTGTCTCTATGGTTTGTTTCCTCTTCATGTAGCCCTTGGCACAGACTTTGGAAAAGCACTTTCATTGAGAGGGGTTGCCAAGCTTCTAAGAAATAGCGAGTTTCCGAAATACCAGCAAATATTGTTTCACCCAATCTTGATGATACTTTTTGCTGATCATCAGTACACACATCCCACTTGGCTCACCAAATTTAGTTCTTCTAGGTTGAAGCGTTCGTGTACAGTAGCAGTTTTTATATTTAGGTTACCCTCTGTTCTCTCCTATACAGATAGATGAATTTGGAACTCTAAATCCAACATGGTTTGTAGTAGCTCTTTGAAACTTGACAAAATAAAGGAGTTCTCAGTTTTGTCTCTATGGTTTGTTTCCTCTTCAAGTAGCGTTAGGCTCAGACTGTGGAAAGCACTTTTATTGAGAGGGGTTGCCAAGCTTCTAAGAAATCACGAGTTTCCGAAACACCAGCAAATATTTTTTCACACAATCTTGTTGATACTTGGTGGTAATGATCAGTACACAAATCCCACTTGGCTCACCAATTTTGTTCTTCTAGGTTGAAGCGTTCGTCTACAGTAGCAGTTTTTATATTTAGGTTTCTCTCTGTTCTCTCCTATATAGATAGATGCATTTGGAACTCTAAATCCAACATGGTTTGTAGTAGCTCTTTGAAACTTGACAAAATAAAGGAGTTCTCAGATTTTTCTCTATGGTTCGTTTCCTCTTCAAGTAGCCCTAGGCACAGACTGTGGAAAAGCACTTTCATTTAGAGGGGTTGCCAACCTTATAAGAAATAAAGAGTTTCCCAAATAGCAGCAAATATTTTTTTACCCAATTGAGATACTTGTTGCTAATGATCAGTACACAAATCCCACTTGGCTCACCAAATTTTGTTCTTCTACGTTGAAGCGTTCGTGTACAGTAGCAGTTTTTATATTTAGGTTTCCCTCTGTTCTCTCATATATAGATAGATGAATTTGGAACTCTAAATCCAACATGGTTTGTAGTAGCTCTTTGAAACTTGACAAAATAAAGGAGTTCTCAGTTTTGTCTCTATGGTTTGTTTCCTCTTCAAGTAGTCCTAGGCACAGACTGTGGAAAGCACTTTCATTGAGAGGTGTTGCCAAGCTTCTAAGAAATAACGAGTTTCCGAAATACCAGCAAATATTTTTTCACACAATCTTGTTGATACTTGGTGGTAATGATCAGTACACAAATCCCACTTGGCTCACCAAATTTTGTTCTTCTAGGTTGAAGCGTTCGTCTACAGTAGCAGTTTTTATATTTAGGTTTCTCTCTTTCTCTCCTATATAGATAGATTAATTTGGAACTCTAAATCCAACATGGTTTGTAGTAGCTCTTTGAAACTTGACAAAATAAAGGAGTTCTCAGAGTTGTCTCTATGGTTTGTTTCCTCTTCAAGTAGCCCTAGGCACACACTGTGGAAAAGCACTTTCATTGAGAGGGGTTGCCAAGCTTCTAAGAAATAACGAGTTTCCGAAATACCAGCAAATATTTTTTCACCCAATCTTGATGATATATAGTGGTAATGATCAGTACACAAATCCCACTTGGCTTACCAAAGTGTGTTCTTCTAGGTTGAAGCGTTCGTCTACAGTAGCAGTTTTTATATTTAGGTTTCCCTCTGTTCTCTCCTATATAGATAGATGAATTTGGAACTCTAAATCCAACATGGTTTGTAGTAGCTCTTTGAAACTTGAAAAAATAAAGGAGTTCTCAGTTTTGTCTCTATGGTTTGTTTCCTCTTCAAGTAGCCCTAAGCACAGACTGTGGAAAGCACTTTCATTGAGAGGTGTTGCCAAGCTTCTACAAAATAACGAGTTTCCGAAACACCAGCAAATATTTTTTCACCCAATCTTGATAATACTTGGTGGTAATGATCAATACACAAATCCCACTTGGCTCACCAAATTTTGTTCTTCTAGGGTTAAGCGTTCGTCTACAGTAGCAGTTTTTATATTTAGGTTTTCCTCTGTTCTCTCCTATATAGAAAGATGAATTTGGAACTCTAAATCCAACATGGATTGTAGTAACTCTTTGAAACTTGACAAAATAAAGGAGTTCTCAGTTTTGTCGCTATGTTTTGTTTCCTCTTCAAGTAGCCCTAGGCACAGACTGTGGAAAAGCACTTTCATTGAGAGGGGTTCCCAAGCTTCTAAGAAATCACGAGTTTCCGAAATACCAGCAAATATTTTTTCACCCAATCTTGATGATACTTGGTTTTAATGATCAGTACACAAATCCCACTTGGCTCACCAAATTTTGTTCTTCTAGGTTGAAGCGTTCGTCTACAGTAGCAATTTTTATATTTAGGTTTCCCTCTGTTCTCTCATATATAGAAAGATGAATTTGGAACTCTAAATCCAACATGGTTTGTTGTAGCTCTTTGAAACTTGACAAAATAAAGGACTTCTCAGTTTTGTCGCTATGGTTTGTTTAATCTTCAAGTAGCCCTAGGCACAGACTGTGGAAAAGCACTTTCAATGAGAGGTGTTCCCAAGTTTCTAAGAAATCACGAGTTTCCGAAATACCAGCAAATATTTTTTCACCCAATCTTGATGATACTTCGTGGTAATGATCAGTACACAAATCCCACTTGGCTCACCAAATTTTGTTCTTCTAGGTTGAAGTATTCGTCTACAGTAGCAGTTTTTATGTTTAGGTTTCCCTTCGTTCTCTCCTATATAGATAGATGAATTTGGAACTCTAAATCCAACATGGTTTGTAGTAAGTCTTTGAAACTTGACAAAATAAAGGAGTTCTCAGTTTTGTGTCTATGGTTTGTTTCCTCTTAAAGTAGCCCTAGGCACAGACTGTGGAAAGCACTTTCATTGAGATGGTTTGCCAAGCTTCTAAGAAATAACGAGTTTCCGAAATACCAGCATATATTTTTTCACACAATCTTGTTGATACTTGGTGGTAATGATCAGTACACAAATCCCATTTGGCTCACCAAATTTTGTTCTTCTAGGTTGAAACGTTCGTCTACAGTACAGTTTTTATATTTAGGTTTCTCTCTGTTCTCTCCTATATAGATAGATGGATTTGGAACTCTAAATCCAACATGGTTTGTAGTAGCTCTGTGAAACTTGACAAAATAAAGGAGTTCTCAGATTTGTCTCTTTGGTTTGTTTCCTCTTCAAGTAGCCCTAGGGACAGACTGTTGAAAAGCACTTTCATTGAGAGGGGTTGCCAAGCTTCTAAGAAAACACGAGTTTCCGAAATACCAGCAAATATTTTTTCACCCAATCTTGATGATACTTGGTGGTAATGATCAGTACACAAATCCCACTTGGCTTACCAAATTTTGTTCTTCTAGGTTGAAGCGTTCGTCTACAGTAGCAGTTTTTATATTTAGGTTTCCCTCTGTTCTCTCATATATAGATAGATGAATTTGGAACTCTAAATCCAACATGCTTTGTAGTAGCTCCTTGAAACTTGACAAATTAAAGGAGTTCTCAGTTTTGTCTCTATGGTTTGTTTCCTCTTCATGTAGCCCTTGGCACAGACTTTGGAAAAGCACTTTCATTGAGAGGGGTTGCCAAGCTTCTAAGAAATAGCGAGTTTCCGAAATACCAGCAAATATTGTTTCACCCAATCTTGATGATACTTTTTGCTGATCATCAGTACACACATCCCACTTGGCTCACCAAATTTAGTTCTTCTAGGTTGAAGCGTTCGTGTACAGTAGCAGTTTTTATATTTAGGTTACCCTCTGTTCTCTCCTATACAGATAGATGAATTTGGAACTCTAAATCCAACATGGTTTGTAGTAGCTCTTTGAAACTTGACAAAATAAAGGAGTTCTCAGTTTTGTCTCTATGGTTTGTTTCCTCTTCAAGTAGCGTTAGGCTCAGACTGTGGAAAGCACTTTTATTGAGTGGGGTTGCCAAGCTTCTAAGAAATCACGAGGTTCCGAAACACCAGCAAATATTTTTTCACACAATCTTGTTGATACTTGGTGGTAATGATCAGTACACAAATCCCACTTGGCTCACCAATTTTGTTCTTCTAGGTTGAAGCGTTCGTCTACCGTAGCAGTTTTTATATTTAGGTTTCTCTCTGTTCTCTCCTATATAGATAGATGCATTTGGAACTCTAAATCCAACATGGTTTGTAGTAGCTCTTTGAAACTTGACAAAATAAAGGAGTTCTCAGATTTTTCTCTATGGTTCGTTTCCTCTTCAAGTAGCCCTAGGCACAGACTGTGGAAAAGCACTTTCATTTAGAGGGGTTGCCAACCTTATAAGAAATAAAGAGTTTCCCAAATAGCAGCAAATATTTTTTTACCCAATTGAGATACTTGTTGCTAATGATCAGTACACAAATCCCACTTGGCTCACCAAATTTTGTTCTTCTACGTTGAAGCGTTCGTGTACAGTAGCAGTTTTTATATTTAGGTTTCCCTCTGTTCTCTCATATATAGATAGATGAATTTGGAACTCTAAATCCAACATGGTTTGTAGTAGCTCTTTGAAACTTGACAAAATAAAGGAGTTCTCAGTTTTGTCTCTATGGTTTGTTTCCTCTTCAAGTAGTCCTAGGCACAGACTGTGGAAAGCACTTTCATTGAGAGGTGTTGCCAAGCTTCTAAGAAATAACGAGTTTCCGAAATACCAGCAAATATTTTTTCACACAATCTTGTTGATACTTGGTGGTAATGATCAGTACACAAATCCCACTTGGCTCACCAAATTTTGTTCTTCTAGGTTGAAGCGTTCGTCTACAGTAGCAGTTTTTATATTTAGGTTTCTCTCTTTCTCTCCTATATAGATAGATTAATTTGGAACTCTAAATCCAACATGGTCTGTAGTAGCTCTTTGAAACTTGAACAAAATAAAGGAGTTCTCAGAGTTGTCTCTATGGTTTGATTCCTCTTCAAGTAGCCCTAGGCACACACTGTGGAAAAGCACTTTCATTGAGAGGGGTTGCCAAGCTTCTAAGAAATAACGAGTTTCCGAAATACCAGCAAATATTTTTTCACCCAATCTTGATGATATATAGTGGTAATGATCAGTACACAATCCCACTTGGCTTACCAAAGTGTGTTCTTCTAGGTTGAAGCGTTCGTCTACAGTAGCAGTTTTTATATTTAGGTTCCCTCTGTTCTCTCCTATATAGATAGATGAATTTGGAACTCTAAATCCAACATGGTTTGTAGTAGCTCTTTGAAACTTGAAAAAATAAAGGAGTTCTCAGTTTTGTCTCTATGGTTTGTTTCCTCTTCAAGTAGCCCTAAGCACAGACTGTGGAAAGCACTTTCATTGAGAGGTGTTGCCAAGCTTCTACAAAATAACGAGTTTCCGAAACACCAGCAAATATTTTTTCACCCAATCTTGATAATACTTGGTGGTAATGATCAATACACAAATCCCACTTGGCTCACCAAATTTGTTCTTCTAGGGTTAAGCGTTCGTCTACAGTAGCAGTTTTTATATTTAGGTTTTCCTCTCTTCTCTCCTATATAGAAAGATGAATTTGGAACTCTAAATCCAACATGGATTGTAGTCTTTGAAACTTGACAAAATAAAGGAGTTCTCAGTTTTGTCGCTATGTTTTGTTTCCTCTTCAAGTAGCCCTAGGCACAGACTGTGGAAAAGCACTTTCATTGAGAGGGGTTCCCAAGCTTCTAAGAAATCACGAGTTTCCGAAATACCAGCAAATATTTTTTCACCCAATCTTGATGATACTTGGTTTTAATGATCAGTACACAAATCCACTTGGCTCACCAAATTTTGTTCTTCTAGGTTGAAGCGTTCGTCTACAGTAGCAATTTTATATTTAGGTTTCCCTCTGTTCTCTCATATATAGAAAGATGAATTTGGAACTCTAAATCCAACATGGTTTGTTGTAGCTCTTTGAAACTTGACAAAATAAAGGACTTCTCAGTTTTGTCGCTATGGTTTGTTTAATCTTCAAGTAGCCCTAGGCACAGACTGTGGAAAAGCACTTTCAATGAGAGGTGTTCCCAAGTTTCTAAGAAATCACGAGTTTCCGAAATACCAGCAAATATTTTTTCACCCAATCTTGATGATACTTCGTGGTAATGATCAGTACACAAATCCCACTTGGCTCACCTAATTTTGTTCTTCTAGGTTGAAGCATTCGTCTACAGTAGCAGTTTTTATGTTTAGGTTTCCCTTCGTTCTCTCCTATATAGATAGATGAATTTGGAACTCTAAATCCAACATGGTTTGTAGTAAGTCTTTGAAACTTGACAAAATAAAGGAGTTCTCAGTTTTGTGTCTATGGTTTGTTTCCTCTTAAAGTAGCCCTAGGCACAGACTGTGGAAAGCACTTTCATTGAGATGGTTTGCCAAGCTTCTAAGAAAATAACGAGTTTCCGAAATACCAGCATATATTTTTTCACACAATCTTGTTGATACTTGGTGGTAATGATCAGTACACAAATCCCATTTGGCTCACCAAATTTTGTTCTTCTAGGTTGAAACGTTCGTCTACAGTACAGTTTTTATATTTAGGTTTCTCTCTGTTCTCTCCTATATAGATAGATGGATTTGGAACTCTAAATCCAACATGGTTTGTAGTAGCTCTGTGAAACTTGACAAAATAAAGGAGTTCTCAGATTTGTCTCTTTGGTTTGTTTCCTCTTCAAGTAGCCCTAGGGACAGACTGTTGAAAAGCACTTTCATTGAGAGGGGTTGCCAAGCTTCTAAGAAAACACGAGTTTCCGAAATACCAGCAAATATTTTTTCACCCAATCTTGATGATACTTGGTGGTAATGATCAGTACACAAATCCCACTTGGCTTACCAAATTTTGTTCTTCTAGGTTGAAGCGTTCGTCTACAGTAGCAGTTTTTATATTTAGGTTTCCCTCTGTTCTCTCATATATAGATAGATGAATTTGGAACTCTAAATCCAACATGGTTTGTAGTAGCTCTTTGAAACTTTACAAAATAAAGGAGTTCTCAGATTTGTCTCTATGGTTTGTTTCCTCTTCAAGTAGCCCTAGGCACAGACTGTGGAAAAGCACTTTCATTGAGAGGGGTTGCCAAGCTTCTAAGAAATAACGAGTTTCCGAAATACCAGCAAATATTTTTTCACCCAATCTTGATGATACTTCGTGGTAATGATCAGTACACAAATCCCACTAGGCTCACCAAATTTTGTTCTTCTAGGTTGAAGCATTCGTCTACAGTAGCAGTTTTTATATTAAGGTTTCCCTCTGTTCTCTCCTATATAGATAGATGAATTTGGAACTCTAAATCCAACATGGTTTGTAGTAGCTCTTTGAAACTTGACAAAATAAAGGAGTTCTCAGTTTGTCTCTATGGTTTGTTTCCTCTTAACGTAGCCCTAGGCACTGACTGTGGAAAGCACTTTCATTGGGATGGTTTGCCAAGCTTCTAAGAAATAACGAGTTTCCGAAATACCAGCAAATATTTTTTCACACAATCTTGTTGATACTTGGTGGTAATTATCAGTACACAAATCCCACTTGGCTCACCAAATTTTGTTCTTCTAGGTTGAAGCGTTCGTCTACAGTAGCAATATTTATATTTAGGTTTCCCTCTGTTCTCTCCCATATAGATAGATGAATTTGGAACTCTAAATCCAACATGGTTTGTAGTAGCTCTTAGAAACTTGATAAAATAAAGGAGTTCTCAGTTTTGTCTATATGGTTTGTTTCCTCTTCAAGTAGCCCTAGGCACAGACTGTGGAAAAGCACTTTCATTGAGAGGGGTTCCCAAGCTTCTAAGAAATCACGAGTTTCCGAAATACCAGCAAATATTTTTTCACCCAATCTTGATGATACTTGGTGGTAATGATCAGTACACAAATCCCACTTGGCTCACCAAATTTTGTTCTTCTAGGTTGAAGCGTTCGTCTACAGTAGCAGTTTTTATATTTAGGTTTCCCTCTGTTCTCTCCTATATAGAAAGATGAATTTGGAACTCTAAATCCAACATGGTTTGTAGTAGCTCTTTGAAACTTGAAAAAATAAAGGTGTTCTCAGTTTTGTCGCTATGGTTTGTTTCCTCTTCAAGTAGCCCTAGGCACAGAATGTGGAAAAACACTTTCATTGAGAGGGGATACCAAGCTTCTAAGAAATCACGTGTTTCCGAAATACCAGCAAATATTTTTTCACCCAATCTTGTTGATACTTGGTGGTAATTAGCAGTACACAATTCCCACTTGGCTCACCAAATTTTGTTCTTCTAGGTTGAAGCGTTCGTCTACAGTAGCAGTTTTTATATTTAGGTTTCTCTCTGTTCTCTCCTATATCAATGGATGAATTTGGAACTCTAAATCCAACATGGTTTGTAGTAGCTCTTTGAAACTTGACAAAATAAAGGAGTTCTCAGATTTCTCTCCATGGTTTGCTTCCTCTTCAAGTAGCCCTAGGCACAGACTGTGGAAAAGCACTTTCATTGAGAGGGGTTGCCAAGCTTCTAAGAAATAACGAGTTTCCGAAATACCAGCAAATATTTTTTCACCCAATCTTTATGATACTTGGTGGTAATGATCAGTACACAAATCCCACTTGGCTTACCAAATTTGGTTCTTCTAGGTTGAAGCGCTCGTCTACAGTAGCAGTTTTTATATCTAGGATTCCCTCTGTTCTCTCCTATATAGATAGATGAATTTGGAACTCTAAATCCAACATGCTTTGTAGTAGATCCTTGAAACTTGACAGAATAAAGGAGTTCTCAGTTTTGTCTCTATGGTTTGTTCCCTCTTCAAGTAGCCCTAGGCACAGACTGTGGAAAAGCACTTTCATTGAGAGGGGTTGCCAAGCTTCTAAGAAATTACGAGTTTCCGAAATACCAGCAAATATTTTTTCACCCAATCTTGATGATACTTGTTGCTAATGATCAGTACACAAATCCCACTTGACTCACCAAATTTTGTTCTTCTAGGTTGAAGCGTTCGTGTACAGTAGCAGTTTTTGTATTTAGGTTTCCCTCTGTTCTCTCCTATACAGATAGATGAATTTGGAACTCTAAATCCAACATGGTTTGTAGTAGCTCTTTGAAACTTGACAAAATAAAGGAGTTCTCAGTTTTGTCTCTATGGTTTGTTTCCTCTTCAAGTAGCCCTAGGCACAGACTGTGGAAAGCACTTTCATTGAGAGGGGTTGCCAAACTTCTACGAAATAACGAGTTTCCCAAATAGCAGCAAATATTTTTTCACCCAATCTTGATGATACTTGGTGCTAATGATCAGTACACAAATCCCACTTGGCTCACCAAATTTTGTTCTTCTAGGTTGAAGCGTTCGTCTACAGTAGCAGTTTTTATATTTAGGTTTCCCTCTGTTCTCTCCTATGTAGAAAGATGAATTTGGAACTCTAAATCCAACATGGTTTGTAGTAGCTCTTTGAAACTTTACAAAATAAAGGAGTTCTCAGATTTGTCTCTATGGTTTGTTTCCTCTTCAAGTAGCCCTAGGCACAGACTGTGGAAAAGCACTTTCATTGAGAGGGGTTGCCAAGCTTCTAAGAAATAACGAGTTTCCGAAATACCAGCAAATATTTTTTCACCCAATCTTGATAATACTTGGTGGTAATGATCAATACACAAATCCCACTTGGCTCACCAAATTTGTTCTTCTAGGTTGAAGCGTTCGTCTACCGTAGCAGTTTTTATATTTAGGTTTCTCTCTGTTCTCTCCTATATAGATAGATGCATTTGGAACTCTAAATCCAACATGGTTTGTAGTAGCTCTTTGAAACTTGACAAAATAAAGGAGTTCTCAGATTTTTCTCTATGGTTCGTTTCCTCTTCAAGTAGCCCTAGGCACAGACTGTGGAAAAGCACTTTCATTTAGAGGGGTTGCCAACCTTATAAGAAATAAAGAGTTTCCCAAATAGCAGCAAATATTTTTTTACCCAATTGAGATACTTGTTGCTAATGATCAGTACACAAATCCCACTTGGCTCACCAAATTTTGTTCTTCTACGTTGAAGCGTTCGTGTACAGTAGCAGTTTTTATATTTAGGTTTCCCTCTGTTCTCTCATATATAGATAGATGAATTTGGAACTCTAAATCCAACATGGTTTGTAGTAGCTCTTTGAAACTTGACAAAATAAAGGAGTTCTCAGTTTTGTCTCTATGGTTTGTTTCCTCTTCAAGTAGTCCTAGGCACAGACTGTGGAAAGCACTTTCATTGAGAGGTGTTGCCAAGCTTCTAAGAAATAACGAGTTTCCGAAATACCAGCAAATATTTTTTCACACAATCTTGTTGATACTTGGTGGTAATGATCAGTACACAAATCCCACTTGGCTCACCAAATTTTGTTCTTCTAGGTTGAAGCGTTCGTCTACAGTAGCAGTTTTTATATTTAGGTTTCTCTCTTTCTCTCCTATATAGATAGATTAATTTGGAACTCTAAATCCAACATGGTCTGTAGTAGCTCTTTGAAACTTGACAAAATAAAGGAGTTCTC
This sequence comes from Callospermophilus lateralis, assembly GCF_048772815.1. Classification (NCBI taxonomy): domain Eukaryota; kingdom Metazoa; phylum Chordata; class Mammalia; order Rodentia; family Sciuridae; genus Callospermophilus; species Callospermophilus lateralis. The sequence continues at coordinate 58,688 of NW_027514870.1, read as the reverse complement.
AGAGTTGTCTCTATGGTTTGATTCCTCTTCAAGTAGCCCTAGGCACACACTGTGGAAAAGCACTTTCATTGAGAGGGGTTGCCAAGCTTCTAAGAAATAACGAGTTTCCGAAATACCAGCAAATATTTTTTCACCCAATCTTGATGATATATAGTGGTAATGATCAGTACACAAATCCCACTTGGCTTACCAAAGTGTGTTCTTCTAGGTTGAAGCGTTCGTCTACAGTAGCAGTTTTTATATTTAGGTTTCCCTCTGTTCTCTCCTATATAGATAGATGAATTTGGAACTCTAAATCCAACATGGTTTGTAGTAGCTCTTTGAAACTTGAAAAAATAAAGGAGTTCTCAGTTTTGTCTCTATGGTTTGTTTCCTCTTCAAGTAGCCCTAAGCACAGACTGTGGAAAGCACTTTCATTGAGAGGTGTTGCCAAGCTTCTACAAAATAACGAGTTTCCGAAACACCAGCAAATATTTTTTCACCCAATCTTGATAATACTTGGTGGTAATGATCAATACACAAATCCCACTTGGCTCACCAAATTTTGTTCTTCTAGGGTTAAGCGTTCGTCTACAGTAGCAGTTTTTATATTTAGGTTTTCCTCTCTTCTCTCCTATATAGAAAGATGAATTTGGAACTCTAAATCCAACATGGATTGTAGTAACTCTTTGAAACTTGACAAAATAAAGGAGTTCTCAGTTTTGTCGCTATGTTTTGTTTCCTCTTCAAGTAGCCCTAGGCACAGACTGTGGAAAAGCACTTTCATTGAGAGGGGTTCCCAAGCTTCTAAGAAATCACGAGTTTCCGAAATACCAGCAAATATTTTTTCACCCAATCTTGATGATACTTGGTTTTAATGATCAGTACACAAATCCCACTTGGCTCACCAAATTTTGTTCTTCTAGGTTGAAGCGTTCGTCTACAGTAGCAATTTTTATATTTAGGTTTCCCTCTGTTCTCTCATATATAGAAAGATGAATTTGGAACTCTAAATCCAACATGGTTTGTTGTAGCTCTTTGAAACTTGACAAAATAAAGGACTTCTCAGTTTTGTCGCTATGGTTTGTTTAATCTTCAAGTAGCCCTAGGCACAGACTGTGGAAAAGCACTTTCAATGAGAGGTGTTCCCAAGTTTCTAAGAAATCACGAGTTTCCGAAATACCAGCAAATATTTTTTCACCCAATCTTGATGATACTTCGTGGTAATGATCAGTACACAAATCCCACTTGGCTCACCTAATTTTGTTCTTCTAGGTTGAAGCATTCGTCTACAGTAGCAGTTTTTATGTTTAGGTTTCCCTTCGTTCTCTCCTATATAGATAGATGAATTTGGAACTCTAAATCCAACATGGTTTGTAGTAAGTCTTTGAAACTTGACAAAATAAAGGAGTTCTCAGTTTTGTGTCTATGGTTTGTTTCCTCTTAAAGTAGCCCTAGGCACAGACTGTGGAAAGCACTTTCATTGAGATGGTTTGCCAAGCTTCTAAGAAATAACGAGTTTCCGAAATACCAGCATATATTTTTTCACACAATCTTGTTGATACTTGGTGGTAATGATCAGTACACAAATCCCATTTGGCTCACCAAATTTTGTTCTTCTAGGTTGAAACGTTCGTCTACAGTACAGTTTTTATATTTAGGTTTCTCTCTGTTCTCTCCTATATAGATAGATGGATTTGGAACTCTAAATCCAACATGGTTTGTAGTAGCTCTGTGAAACTTGACAAAATAAAGGAGTTCTCAGATTTGTCTCTTTGGTTTGTTTCCTCTTCAAGTAGCCCTAGGGACAGACTGTTGAAAAGCACTTTCATTGAGAGGGGTTGCCAAGCTTCTAAGAAAACACGAGTTTCCGAAATACCAGCAAATATTTTTTCACCCAATCTTGATGATACTTGGTGGTAATGATCAGTACACAAATCCCACTTGGCTTACCAAATTTTGTTCTTCTAGGTTGAAGCGTTCGTCTACAGTAGCAGTTTTTATATTTAGGTTTCCCTCTGTTCTCTCATATATAGATAGATGAATTTGGAACTCTAAATCCAACATGGTTTGTAGTAGCTCTTTGAAACTTTACAAAATAAAGGAGTTCTCAGATTTGTCTCTATGGTTTGTTTCCTCTTCAAGTAGCCCTAGGCACAGACTGTGGAAAAGCACTTTCATTGAGAGGGGTTGCCAAGCTTCTAAGAAATAACGAGTTTCCGAAATACCAGCAAATATTTTTTCACCCAATCTTGATGATACTTCGTGGTAATGATCAGTACACAAATCCCACTAGGCTCACCAAATTTTGTTCTTCTAGGTTGAAGCATTCGTCTACAGTAGCAGTTTTTATATTAAGGTTTCCCTCTGTTCTCTCCTATATAGATAGATGAATTTGGAACTCTAAATCCAACATGGTTTGTAGTAGCTCTTTGAAACTTGACAAAATAAAGGAGTTCTCAGTTTTGTCTCTATGGTTTGTTTCCTCTTAACGTAGCCCTAGGCACTGACTGTGGAAAGCACTTTCATTGGGATGGTTTGCCAAGCTTCTAAGAAATAACGAGTTTCCGAAATACCAGCAAATATTTTTTCACACAATCTTGTTGATACTTGGTGGTAATTATCAGTACACAAATCCCACTTGGCTCACCAAATTTTGTTCTTCTAGGTTGAAGCGTTCGTCTACAGTAGCAATATTTATATTTAGGTTTCCCTCTGTTCTCTCCCATATAGATAGATGAATTTGGAACTCTAAATCCAACATGGTTTGTAGTAGCTCTTAGAAACTTGATAAAATAAAGGAGTTCTCAGTTTTGTCTATATGGTTTGTTTCCTCTTCAAGTAGCCCTAGGCACAGACTGTGGAAAAGCACTTTCATTGAGAGGGGTTCCCAAGCTTCTAAGAAATCACGAGTTTCCGAAATACCAGCAAATATTTTTTCACCCAATCTTGATGATACTTGGTGGTAATGATCAGTACACAAATCCCACTTGGCTCACCAAATTTTGTTCTTCTAGGTTGAAGCGTTCGTCTACAGTAGCAGTTTTTATATTTAGGTTTCCCTCTGTTCTCTCCTATATAGAAAGATGAATTTGGAACTCTAAATCCAACATGGTTTGTAGTAGCTCTTTGAAACTTGAAAAAATAAAGGTGTTCTCAGTTTTGTCGCTATGGTTTGTTTCCTCTTCAAGTAGCCCTAGGCACAGAATGTGGAAAAACACTTTCATTGAGAGGGGATACCAAGCTTCTAAGAAATCACGTGTTTCCGAAATACCAGCAAATATTTTTTCACCCAATCTTGTTGATACTTGGTGGTAATTAGCAGTACACAATTCCCACTTGGCTCACCAAATTTTGTTCTTCTAGGTTGAAGCGTTCGTCTACAGTAGCAGTTTTATATTTAGGTTTCTCTCTGTTCTCTCCTATATCAATGGATGAATTTGGAACTCTAAATCCAACATGGTTTGTAGTAGCTCTTTGAAACTTGACAAAATAAAGGAGTTCTCAGATTTCTCTCCATGGTTTGCTTCCTCTTCAAGTAGCCCTAGGCACAGACTGTGGAAAAGCACTTTCATTGAGAGGGGTTGCCAAGCTTCTAAGAAATAACGAGTTTCCGAAATACCAGCAAATATTTTTTCACCCAATCTTTATGATACTTGGTGGTAATGATCAGTACACAAATCCCACTTGGCTTACCAAATTTGGTTCTTCTAGGTTGAAGCGCTCGTCTACAGTAGCAGTTTTTATATCTAGGATTCCCTCTGTTCTCTCCTATATAGATAGATGAATTTGGAACTCTAAATCCA
>NW_027514870.1:0-54703 GCF_048772815.1 Callospermophilus lateralis | reverse complement strand
CTCTTCAAGTATCCCCAGGCACAGTCTGTGGAAAAGCACTTTCATTGAGAGGGGTTCCCAACGTTCTAAGAAATAACGAGTTTCCGAAATACCAGCCAAATATTTTTTCACCCAATCTTGATGATACTTGGTGCTAATGGTCAGTACACAAATCCCACTTGGCTCACAAAATTAGGTTCTTCTAGGTTGAAGCCTTCGTCTACAGTAGCAGTTTTATATTTAGGTTTCCCTCTGTTCTCTCCTATATAGAAAGAAGAATTTGGAACTCTAAATCCAACATGGTTTGTAGTAGCTCTTTGAAACTTGACAAAATAAAGGAGTTCTCAGTTTTGTCGCTATGGTTTGTTTCCTCTTCAAGTAGCCCCAGCACAGACTGTGGAAAGCACTTTCATTGAGATGGGTTGCCAAGCTTCTAAGAAATAACGAGTTTCCGAAATACCAGCAAATATTTTTTCACCCAATCTTGATGATACTTGGTGGTAATGATCAGTACACAAATCCCACTTGGGCTCACCAAAATTTGTTCTTCTAGGTTGAAGCGTTCGTCTACAGTAGCAGTTTTTATATTTAGGTTTCACTCTGTTCTCTCATATATAGATAGATGAATTTGGAAATCTAAATCCGACATGGTTTGTAGTAGCTCTTTGAAACTTGACAAAATAAATGAATTCTCAGTTTTGTCTCTATGGTTTGTTTCCTCATTAAGTAGCCCTAGGCAGAGACTCGGGAAAAGCACTTTCATTGAAACGGGTTGCCAAGCTTCCAAGAAAAAACGAGTTTCCGAAATACCAGCAAATATTTTTTCACACAATCTTGTCGATACTTGGTGGTAATGATCAGTACACAAATCCCACTTGGCTCACCAAATTTTGTTCTAGGTTGAAGCGTTCGTCTACAATAGCAGTTTATATATTTAGGTTTCTCTCTGTTCTCTCCTATATAGATAGATGAATTTGGAACTCTAATCCAACATGGTTTGTAGTAGCTCTTTGAAACTTGACAAAATAAAGGAGTTCTCAGTTTTGTCTCTATGGTTTGTTTCCTCTTAAAGAAGCCCTAGGCACAGACTGTGGAAAGCACTTTCATTGAGATGGGTTGCCAAGCTTCTAAGAAATAACGAGTTTCCGATATACCAGCAATATTTTTTCACCCAATCTTGATGATACTTGGTGGTCATGATCAGTACACAAATCCCACTTGGCTCACCAAATTTTGGTCTTCTAGGTTGAAGCGTTCGTCTACAGTAGCAGTTTTTATATTTAGGTTTCACTCTGTTCTCTCATATATAGATAGATGAATTTGGAAATCTAAATCCAACATGGTTTGTAGTAGCTCTTTGAAACTTGACAAAATAAATGAATTCTCAGTTTTGTCTCTATGGTTTGTTTCCTCATTAAGTAGCCCTAGGCAGAGACTCGGGAAAAGCACTTTCATTGAAAAGGGTTGCCAAGCTTCCAAGAGAAAACGAGTTTCCGAAATACCAGCAAATATTTTTTCACACAAATCTTGTCGATACTTGGTGGTAATGATCAGTACACAAATCCCACTTGGCTCACCAAATTTTGTTCTTCTAGGTTGAAGCGTTCGTCTACAGTAGCAGTTTTTATATTTAGGTTTCCCTCTGTTCTCTCCTATATAGATAGATGAATTTGGAACTCTAAATCCAACATGGTTTGTAGTAGCTCTTTGAAACTTGACAAAATAAAGGAGTTCTCAGTTTTGTCTCTATGGTTTGTTTCCTCTTAAAGAAGCCCTAGGCACATACTGTGGAAAGCACTTTCATTTAGATGGGTTGCCAAGCTTCTAAGAAATAACGAGTTTCCGAAATACCAGCAAATATTTTTTCACACAATCTTGTTGATACTTGGTGGTAATGATCAGTACACAAATCCCACTTGGCTCACCAAATTTTGGTCTTCTAGGTTGAAGCGTTCGTCTACAGTAGCAGTTTTTATATTTAGATTTCTCTCTGTTCTCTCCTATATAGATAGATGAATTTTTAACTCTAAATCCAACAGGTTTTGTAGTAGCTCTTTGAAACTTGACAAAATAAAGGAGTTCTCAGTTTTGTCGCTATGGTTTGTTTCCTCTTCAAGTATCCCCAGGCACAGACTGTGGAAAAGCACTTTCATTGAGAGGGGTTCCCAAGCTTCTAAGAAATAACGAGTTTCCGAAATACCAGCAAATATTTTTTCACCCAATCTTGATGATACTTGGTGCTAATGGTCAGACACAAATCCCACTTGGCTCACCAAATTTTGTTCTAGGTTGAAGCGTTCGTCTACAATAGCAGTTTATATATTTAGGTTTCTCTCTGTTCTCTCCTATATAGATAGATGAATTTGGAACTCTAAATCCAACATGGTTTGTAGTAGCTCTTTGAAACTTGACAAAATAAAGGAGTTCTCAGTTTTGTCTCTATGGTTTGTTTCCTCTTAAAGAAGCCCTAGGCACAGACTGTGGAAAGCACTTTCATTGAGATGGGTTGCCAAGCTTCTAAGAAATAACGAGTTTCCGATATACCAGCAAATATTTTTTTACACAATCTTGTTGATACTTGGTGGTAATGATCAGTACACAAATCCCACTTGGCTCACCAAATTTTGGTCTTCTAGGTTGAAGCGTTTGTCTACAGTAGCAGTTTTTATATTTAGATTTCTCTCTGTTCTCTCCTATATAGATAGATGAATTTGGAACTCTAAATCCAACATGGTTTGCAGTAGCTCTTTGAAACTTGACAAACTAAAGGAGTTCTCAGATTTGTCTCTATGGTTTGTTTCCTCATCAAGTAGCCCTAGGCACAGACTGTGGAAAAGCACTTTCATTGAGAGGGGTTCCCAAGCTTCTAAGAAATAACGAGGTTCCGAAATACCAGCAAATATTTTTTCACCCAATCTTGATGATACTTGGTGGTCATGATAAGTACACACATCCCACTTGGCTCACCAAATTTTGGTCTTCTATGTTGAAGCGTTCGTCTACAGTAGCAGTTTTTATATTTAGATTTCTCTCTGTTCTCTCCTATATAGATAGATGAATTTGGAACACTAAATCCAACATGGTTTGTAGTAGCTCTTTGAAACTTGACAAAATAAAGGAGTTCTCAGTTTTGTCGCTATGGTTTGTTTCCTCTTCAAGTATCCCCAGGCACAGTCTGTGGAAAAGCACTTTCATTGAGAGGGGTTCCCAAGCTTCTAAGAAATAACGAGTTTCCGAAATACCAGCAAATATTTTTTCACCCAATCTTGATGATACTTGGTGCTAATGGTCAGTACACAAATCCCACTTGGCTCACAAAATTAGGTTCTTCTAGGTTGAAGCCTTCGTCTACAGTAGCAGTTTTTATATTTAGGTTTCCCTCTGTTCTCTCCTATATAGAAAGATGAATTTGGAACTCTAAATCCAACATGGTTTGTAGTAGCTCTTTGAAACTTGACAAAATAAAGGAGTTCTCAGTTTTGTCGCTATGGTTTGTTTCCTCTTCAAGTAGCCCCAGGCACAGACTGTGGAAAGCACTTTCATTGAGATGGGTTGCCAAGCTTCTAAGAAATAACGAGTTTCCGAAATACCAGCAAATATTTTTTCACCCAATCTTGATGATACTTGGAGGTAATGATCAGTACACAAATCCCACTTGGCTCACCAAAATTTGTTCTTCTAGGTTGAAGCGTTCGTCTACAGTAGCAGTTTTTATATTTAGGTTTCACTCTGTTCTCTCATATATAGATAGATGAATTTGGAAATCTAAATCCGACATGGTTTGTAGTAGCTCTTTGAAACTTGACAAAATAAATGAATTCTCAGTTTTGTCTCTATGGTTTGTTTCCTCATTAAGTAGCCCTAGGCAGAGACTCGGGAAAAGCACTTTCATTGAAACGGGTTGCCAAGCTTCCAAGAAAAAACGAGTTTCCGAAATACCAGCAAATATTTTTTCACACAATCTTGTCGATACTTGGTGGTAATGATCAGTACACAAATCCCACTTGGCTCACCAAATTTTGTTCTAGGTTGAAGCGTTCGTCTACAATAGCAGTTTATATATTTAGGTTTCTCTCTGTTCTCTCCTATATAGATAGATGAATTTGGAACTCTAAATCCAACATGGTTTGAAGTAGCTCTTTGAAACTTGACAAAATAAAGGAGTTCTCAGTTTTGTCTCTATGGTTTGTTTCCTCTTAAAGAAGCCCTAGGCACAGACTGTGGAAAGCACTTTCATTGAGATGGGTTGCCAAGCTTCTAAGAAATAACGAGTTTCCGATATACCAGCAAATATTTTTTCACACAATCTTCTTGATACTTGGTGGTAATGATCAGTACACAAATCCCACTTGGCTCACCAAATTTTGGTCTTCTAGGTTGAAGCGTTCGTCTACAGTAGCAGTTTTTATATTTAGATTTCTCTCTGTTCTCTCCTATATAGATAGATGAATTTGGAACTCTAAATCCAACATGGTTTGCAGTAGCTCTTTGAAACTTGACAAAATAAAGGAGTTCTCAGATTTGTCTCTATGGTTTGTTTCCTCATCAAGTAGCCCTAGGCACAGACTGTGGAAAAGCACTTTCATTGAGAGGGGTTCCCAAGCTTCTAAGAAATAACGAGGTTCCGAAATACCAGCAAATATTTTTTCACCCAATCTTGATGATACTTGGTGGTACTGATCAGTACACAAATCCCACTTGGCTCACCAAATTTTGTTCTTCTAGGTTTAAGCGTTCGTCTACAGTAGCAGTTTTTATATTTAGATTTCTCTCTGTTCTCTCCTATATAGATAGATGAATTTTTAACTCTAAATCCAACATGGTTTGTAGTAGCTCTTTGAAACTTGACAAAATAAAGGAGTTCTCAGTTTTGTCGCTATGGTTTGTTTCCTCTTCAAGTATCCCCAGGCACAGACTGTGGAAAAGCACTTTCATTGAGAGGGGTTCCCAAGCTTCTAAGAAATAACGAGTTTCCGAAATACCAGCAAATATTTTTTCACCCAATCTTGATCATACTTGGTGCTAATGGTCAGTACACAAATCCCACTTGGCTCACCAAATTTTGTTCTTCTAGGTTGAAGCGTTCGTCTACAGTAGCAATTTTTATATTTAGGTTTCCCTTGTTCTCTCCTATATAGATAGATGAATTTGGAACTCTAAATCCAACATGGTTTGTAGTAACTCTTTGAAACTTGACAAAATAAAGGAGTTCTCAGTTTTGTCTCTATGGTTTGTTTCCTCTTAAAGAAGCCCTAGGCACAGACTGTGGAAAGCACTTTCATTGAGATGGGTTGCCAAGCTTCTAAGAAATAACGAGTTTCCGAAATACCAGCAAATATTTTTTCACACAATCTTGTTGATACTTAGTGGTAATGATCAGTACACAAATCCCACTTGGCTCACCAAATTTTGGTCTTCTAGGTTGAAGCGTTCGTCTACAGTAGCAGTTTTTATATTTAGATTTCTCACTGTTCTCTCCTATATAGATAGATGAATTTGGAACTCTAAATCCAACATGGTTTGCAGAAGCTCTTTGAAACTTGACAAAATAAAGGAGTTCTCAGATTTGTCTGTATGGTTAGTTTCCTCATCAAGTAGCCCTAGGCACAGACTGTGGAAAAGCACTTTCATTGAGAGGGGTTCCCAAGCTTCTAAGAAATAACGAGTTTCCGAAATACCAGCAAATATTTTCTCACCCAATCTTGATGATACTTGGTGGTCATGATAAGTACACAAATCCCACTTGGCTCACCAAATTTTGGTCTTCTAGGTTGAAGCGTTCGTCTACAGTAGCAGTTTTTATATTTTGATTTCTCTCTGTGCTCTCCTATATAGATAGATGAATTTGGAACTCTAAATCCAACATGGTTTGTAGTAGCTCTTTGAAACTTGACAAAATAAAGGAGTTCTCAGTTTTGTCGCTATGGTTTGTTTCCTCTTCAAGTAGCCCCAGGCACAGACTGTGGAAAAGCACTTTCATTGAGAGGGGTTCCTAAGCTTCTAAGAAATAACGAGTTTCCGAAATACCAGCAAATATTTTTTCACCCAATCTTGATGATACTTGGTGCTAATGGTCAGTATACAAATCCCACTTGGCTCACCAAATTTTGTTCTTCTAGGTTGAAGCCTTCGTCTACAGTAGCAGTTTTTATATTTAGGTTTCCCTCTGTTCTCTCCTATATAGAAAGATGAATTTGGAACTCTAAATCCAACTTGGTTTGTAGTAGCTCTTTGAAACTTGACAAAATAAAGGAGTTCTCTGATATGTCTCTATGGTTTGTTTCTTCTTCAAGTAGCCCTAGGCACAGACTGTGGAAAAGCACTTTCATTGACAGGGGTTGCCAAGCTTCTAAGAAATAACGAGTTTCCGAAATACCAGCGAATATTTTTTCACCCAATCTTGATGATACTTGGTGGTAATGATCAGTACACAAATCCCACTTGGCTCACCAAATTTAGTTCTTCTAGGTTGAAGCGTTCGTCTACAGTAGCAGTTTTTATATTTAGGGTTCCCTCTGTTCTCTCCTATATAGATAGATGAATTTGGAACTCTAACTCCAACATGGTTTGTAGTAGCTCTTTGAAACTTGACAAAATAAAAATGTTCTCAGTTTTGTCTCTATGGTTTGTTTCCTCTTCAAGTAGCCCTAGGCACAGACTGTGGAAAAGCACTTTCATTGAGAGGGGTTGCCAAGCTTCTAAGAAATAACGAGTTTCCGAAATACCAGCAAATATTTTTTCACACAATCTTGTTGATACTTGGAGGTAATGATCAGAACACAAATCCCACTTGGCTCACCAAATTTGTTCTTCTAGGTTGAAGCGTTCGTCTACAGTAGCAGTTTATATATTTAGGTTTCACTCTGTTCTCTCATATATAGATAGATGAATTTGGAACTCTAACTCCAACATGGTTTGTAGTAGCTCTTTGAAACTTGAAAAAATAAAAATGTTCTCAGTTTTGTCTCTATGGTTTGTTTCCTCTTCAAGTAGCCCTAGGCACAGACTGTGGAAAAGCACTTTCATTGAGATGGGTTGCCAAGCTTCTAAGAAATAACGAGTTTCCGAAATACCAGCAAATATTTTTTCACACAATCTTGTTGATACTTGGAGGTAATGATCAGAACACAAATCCCACTTGGCTCACCAAATTTGTTCTTCTAGGTTGAAGCGTTCGTCTACAGTAGCAGTTTTTATATTTAGGTTTTTCTCTGTTCTCTCCAATATAGATAGATGAATTTGGAACTCTAAATCCAACATGGTTTGTAGTAGCTCTTTGAAACTTGACAAAATAAAGGAGTTCTCAGATTTGTCTCTATGGTTTGTTCCTCTTCAAGTAGCCCTAGGCACAGACTGTGGAAAAGCACTTTCATTGAGAGGGGTTGCCAAGCTTCTAAGAAATAACGAGTTTCAGAAATGCCAGCGAATATTTTTTCACCCAATCTTGATGATACTTGTTGCTAATGATCAGTACACAAATCCCACTTGGCTCACCAAATTTTGTTCTTCTAGATTGAAGCGTTCGTCTACAGTAGCAGTTTTTATATTTATATTTCCCTCTGTTCTCTCCTATATAGAAAGATGAATTTGGAACTCTAAATCCAACATGGTTTGTAGTAGCTCTTTGAAACTTGACAAAATAAAGGAGATCTCAGTTTTGTCGCTATGGTTTGTTTCCTATTCAAGTAGCCCCAGGCACAGACTGTGTAAAGCACTTTCATTGAGATGGGTTGCCAAGCTTCTAAGAAATAACGAGTTTCCGAAATACCAGCAAATATTTTTTCACCCAATCTTGATGATACTTGGTGGTCAAGATAAGTACACAAATCCCACTTGGCTCACCAATTTTGGTCTTCTAGGTTGAAGCGTTCGTCTACAGTAGCAGTTTTTATATTTAGATTTCTCTCTGTTCTCTCCTATATAGATAGATGAATTTGGAACACTAAATCCAACATGGTTTGTAGTAGATCTTTGAAACTTGACAAAATAAAGGAGTTCTCAGATTTGTCGCTATGGTTTGTTTCCTCTTCAAGTAGCCCCAGGCACAGACTGTGCAAAAGCACTTTCATTGAGAGGGGTTCCCAAGATTCTAAGAAATAACGAGTTTCCGAAATACCAGCAAATATTTTTTCACCCAATCTTGATGATACTTGGTGCTAATGGTCAGTACACAAATCCCACTTGGCTCACCAAATTTTGTTCTTCTAGGTTGAAGCCTTCGTCTACAGTAGCAGTTTTTATATTTAGGTTTCCCTCTGTTCTCTCCTATATAGAAAGATGAATTTGGAACTCTAAATCCAACATGGTTTGTAGTAGCTCTTTGAAACTTGACAAAATAAAGGAGGTCTCAGATTTTCTCTATGGTTTGTTTCCTCATCAAGTAGCCCTAGGCACAGACTGTGGAAAAGCACTTTTATTGAGAGGGGTTCCCAAGCTTCTAAGAAATAACGAGTTTCCGAAATACCAGCAAATATTTTTTCACCCAATCTTGATGATACTTGGTGGTCATGATCAGTACACAAATCCCACTTGGCTCACCAAATTTTGTTCTTCTAGGTTGAAGCGTTCATCTACAGCAGCAGTTTTTATATTTAGGGTTCCCTCTGTTCTCTCCTATATAGAAAGATGAATTTGGAACTCTAAATCCAACATGGTTTGTAGTAGCTCTTTGAAACTTGACAAAATAAAGGAGTTCTCAGTTTTGTCGCTATGGTTTATTTCCTCTTCAAGTAGCCCCAGGCACAGACTGTGGAAAAGCACTTTCATTGAGATGGGTTGCCAAGCTTCTAAGAAATAACGAGTTTCCGAAATACTGGCAAATATTTTTTCACCCAATCTTGATGATACTTGGTGGTCATGATCAGTACACAAATCCCACTTGGCTCACCAAATTTTGTTCTTCTAGGTTGAAGCGTTCGTCTACAGTAGCAGTTTTTATACTTGGGTTTCACTCTGTTCTCTCATATATAGATAGATGAATTTGGAACTCTAAATCCAACATGGTTTGTAGTAGCTCTTTGAAACTTGACAAAATAAAGGAATTCTCAGTTTTGTCTCTATGGTTTGTTTCCTCTTTAAGTAGCCCTAGGCAGAGACTCGGGAAAAGCACTTTCATTGAAAGGGGTTGCCAAGCTTCCAAGAAATAACGAGTTTCCGAAATACCAGCAAATATTTTTTCACACAATCTTGTTGATCCTTGGTGGTAATGATCAGTACACAAATCCCACTTGGCTCACCAAATTTTGTTCTTCTAGGTTGAAGCATTCGTCTACAGTAGCAGTTTTTATATTTAGGTTTCCCTCTGTTCTCTCCTATATAGACAGATGAATTTGGAACTCTAAATCCAACATGGTTTGTAGTAGCTCTTTGAAACTTGACAAAATAAAGGAGTTCTCAGTTTTTTCTCTATGGTTTGTTTCCTCTTAAAGAAGCTCTAGGCACAGACTCTGGAGAGCACTTTCATTGAGAGGGGTTGCCAAGTTTCTAAGAAATAACGAGTTTCCGAAATACCAGCAAATATTTTTTCAGCCAATCTTGATGATACTTGGTGGTAATGATCAGTACACAAATCCCACTTGGCTCACCATATTTTGTTCTTCTAGGTTGAAGCGTTCTTCTACAGTAGCAGTTTTTATATTAAGGTTTCCCTCTGTTCTCTCCTATATAGATAGATGAATTTGGAACTCTAAATCCAACATGGTTTGTAGTAGTTCTTTGAAACTTGACAAAATAAAGGAGTTCTCAGTTTTGTCTCTATGGTTTGTTTCCACTTAAAGTAGCCCTAGGCACAGACTGTGGAAAGCACTTTCATTGAGATGGGTTGCCAAGCTTCTAAGAAATAACGAGTTTCCGAAATACCAGCAAATATTTTTTCACACAATCTTGTTGATACTTGGAGGTAATGATCAGAACACAAATCCCACTTGGCTCACCAAATTTGTTCTTCTAGGTTGAAGCGTTCGTCTACAGTAGCAGTTTTTATATTTAGGTTTTTCTCTGTTCTCTCCAATATAGATAGATGAATTTGGAACTCTAAATCCAACATGGTTTGTAGTAGCTCTTTGAAACTTGACAAAATAAAGGAGTTCTCAGATTTGTCTCTATGGTTTGTTCCTCTTCAAGTAGCCCTAGGCACAGACTGTGGAAAAGCACTTTCATTGAGAGGGGTTGCCAAGCTTCTAAGAAATAACGAGTTTCAGAAATGCCAGCGAATATTTTTTCACCCAATCTTGATGATACTTGTTGCTAATGATCAGTACACAAATCCCACTTGGCTCACCAAATTTTGTTCTTCTAGATTGAAGCTTTTTTCTACAGTAGCAGTTTTTATATTTATATTTCCCTCTGTTCTCTCCTATATAGAAAGATGAATTTGGAACTCTAAATCCAACATGGTTTGTAGTAGCTCTTTGAAACTTGACAAAATAAAGGAGATCTCAGTTTTGTCGCTATGGTTTGTTTCCTATTCAAGTAGCCCCAGGCACAGACTGTGTAAAGCACTTTCATTGAGATGGGTTGCCAAGCTTCTAAGAAATAACGAGTTTCCGAAATACCAGCAAATATTTTTTCACCCAATCTTGATGATACTTGGTGGTCAAGATAAGTACACAAATCCCACTTGGCTCACCAATTTTGGTCTTCTAGGTTGAAGCGTTCGTCTACAGTAGCAGTTTTTATATTTAGATTTCTCTCTGTTCTCTCCTATATAGATAGATGAATTTGGAACACTAAATCCAACATGGTTTGTAGTAGATCTTTGAAACTTGACAAAATAAAGGAGTTCTCAGATTTGTCGCTATGGTTTGTTTCCTCTTCAAGTAGCCCCAGGCACAGACTGTGCAAAAGCACTTTCATTGAGAGGGGTTCCCAAGATTCTAAGAAATAACGAGTTTCCGAAATACCAGCAAATATTTTTTCACCCAATCTTGATGATACTTGGTGCTAATGGTCAGTACACAAATCCCACTTGGCTCACCAAATTTTGTTCTTCTAGGTTGAAGCCTTCGTCTACAGTAGCAGTTTTTATATTTAGGTTTCCCTCTGGTCTCTCCTATATAGAAAGATGAATTTGGAACTCTAAATCCAACATGGTTTGTAGTAGCTCTTTGAAACTTGACAAAATAAAGGAGGTCTCAGATTTTCTCTATGGTTTGTTTCCTCATCAAGTAGCCCTAGGCACAGACTGTGGAAAAGCACTTTTATTGAGAGGGGTTCCCAAGCTTCTAAGAAATAACGAGTTTCCGAAATACCAGCAAATATTTTTTCACCCAATCTTGATGATACTTGGTGGTCATGATCAGTACACAAATCCCACTTGGCTCACCAAATTTTGTTCTTCTAGGTTGAAGCGTTCATCTACAGCAGCAGTTTTTATATTTAGGGTTCCCTCTGTTCTCTCCTATATAGAAAGATGAATTTGGAACTCTAAATCCAACATGGTTTGTAGTAGCTCTTTGAAACTTGACAAAATAAAGGAGTTCTCAGTTTTGTCGCTATGGTTTATTTCCTCTTCAAGTAGCCCCAGGCACAGACTGTGGAAAAGCACTTTCATTGAGATGGGTTGCCAAGCTTCTATGAAATAACGAGTTTCCGAAATACTGGCAAATATTTTTTCACCCAATCTTGATGATACTTGGTGGTCATGATCAGTACACAAATCCCACTTGGCTCACCAAATTTTGTTCTTCTAGGTTGAAGCGTTCGTCTACAGTAGCAGTTTTTATACTTGGGTTTCACTCTGTTCTCTCATATATAGATAGATGAATTTGGAACTCTAAATCCAACATGGTTTGTAGTAGCTCTTTGAAACTTGACAAAATAAAGGAATTCTCAGTTTTGTCTCTATGGTTTGTTTCCTCTTTAAGTAGCCCTAGGCAGAGACTCGGGAAAAGCACTTTCATTGAAAGGGGTTGCCAAGCTTCCAAGAAATAACGAGTTTCCGAAATACCAGCAAATATTTTTTCATACAATCTTGTTGATCCTTGGTGGTAATGATCAGTACACAAATCCCACTTGGCTCACCAAATTTTGTTCTTCTAGGTTGAAGCGTTCGTCTACAGTAGCAGTTTTTATATTTAGGTTTCCCTCTGTTCTCTCCTATATAGACAGATGAATTTGGAACTCTAAATCCAACATGGTTTGTAGTAGCTCTTTGAAACTTGACAAAATAAAGGAGTTCTCAGTTTTTTCTCTATGGTTTGTTTCCTCTTAAAGAAGCTCTAGGCACAGACTCTGGAGAGCACTTTCATTGAGAGGGGTTGCCAAGTTTCTAAGAAATAACGAGTTTCCGAAATACCAGCAAATATTTTTTCAGCCAATCTTGATGATACTTGGTGGTAATGATCAGTACACAAATCCCACTTGGCTCACCATATTTTGTTCTTTTAGGTTGAAGCGTTCTTCTACAGTAGCAGTTTTTATATTAAGGTTTCCCTCTGTTCTCTCCTATATAGATAGATGAATTTGGAACTCTAAATCCAACATGGTTTGTAGTAGTTCTTTGAAACTTGACAAAATAAAGGAGTTCTCAGTTTTGTCTCTATGGTTTGTTTCCTCTTCAAGTAGCCCTAGGCAGAGACTCTGGAAAGCACTTTCATTGAAAGGGTTTGCCAATCTTCTAAGAAATAACAAGTTTCCGAAATACCAGCAAATATTTTTTCACCCAATCTTGATGATAACTGGAGGTAATGATCAGTACACAAATCCCACTTGGCTCACCAAATTTTGTTCTTCTAGGTTGAAGCGTTCGTCTACAGTAGCAGTTATTATATTTAGGTTTCTCTCTGTTCTCTCCTATATAGATAGATGAATTTGGAACTCTAAATCCAACATGGTTTTTAGTAGCTCTTTGAAACTTGACAAAATAAAGGAGGTCTCAGATTTGTCTCTATGGTTTCTTTCCTCTTCAAGTAGCCCTAGGCACAGACTGTGGAAAAGCACTTTCATTGAGAGGGGTTGCCAAGCTTCTAAGAAATAACGAGTTTCCGAAATACCA
This sequence comes from Callospermophilus lateralis, assembly GCF_048772815.1. Lineage (NCBI taxonomy): Eukaryota > Metazoa > Chordata > Mammalia > Rodentia > Sciuridae > Callospermophilus > Callospermophilus lateralis. The sequence goes on along the minus strand of NW_027514870.1, from coordinate 41,730 downwards.
GCAAATATTTTTTTCACCCAATCTTGATGATACTTGGTGGTAATGATCAGTACACAAATCCCACTTGGCTCACCAAATTTTGTTCTTCTAGGTTTAAGCGTTCGTCTATAGTAGCAGTTTTTATATTTAGGTTTCCCTCTGTTCTCTCCTATATAGATAGATGAATTTGGATCTCTAAATCCAACATGGTTTGTAGTAGCTCTTTGAAACTTGACAAAATAAAGGAGTTCTCAGTTTTGTCTCTATGGTTTGTTTCCTCTTAAAGAAGCCCTAGGCACAGACTGTGGAGAGCACTTTCATTGAGATGGGTTGCCAAGCTTCTAAGAAATAACGAGTTTCCGAAATACCAGCAAATATTTTTTCACACAATCTTGTTGATACTTGGTGGTAATGATCAGTATACAAATCCCACTTGGCTCACCAAATTTTGGGCTTCTAGGTTGAAGCGTTCGTCTACAGTAGCAGTTTTTATAATTAGGTTTCTCTCTATTCTCTCCTATATAGATAGATGAATTTGGAACTCTAAATCCAACATGGTTTGTAGTAGCTCTTTGAAACTTGACAAAATAAAGGAGTTCTAAGATTTGTCTCTATGGTTTGTTTCCTCTTCAAGTAGCCCTAGGCACAGACTGTGGAAAAGCACTTTCATTGAAAGGGGTTCCCAAGCTTCTAAGAAATAACGAGTTTCCGAAATACCAGCAAATATTTTTTCACCCAATCTTGATGATACTTGGTGGTAATGATCAGTACACAAATCCCACTTGGCTTACAAAATTTTGTTTTTCTAGGTTGAAGCATTCGTCTACAGTAGCAGTTTTTATATTTAGGTTTCCTTCTGTTCTCTCATATATAGATAGATGAATTTGGAACTCTAAATCCAACATGGTTTGTAGTAGCTCTTTGAAACTTGACAAAATAAAGGAGTTCTCAGTTTTGTCTCTATGGTTTGTTTCCTCTTTAAGTAGCCCTAGGCAGAGACTCGGGAAAAGCACTTTCATTGAAAGGGGTTGCCAATCTTCTAAGAAATAACGAGTTTCCGAAATACCATCAAATATTTTTTCACCCAATCTTGATGATAACTGGAGGTAATGATCAGTACACAAATCCCACTTGGCTCACCAAATTTTGTTCTTCTAGGTTGAAGCGTTCGTCTACAGTAGCAGTTTTTATATTTAGGTTTCTCTCTGTTCTCTCCTATATAGATAGATGAATTTGGAACTCTAAATCCAACATGGTTTTTAGTAGCTCTTTGAAACTTGACAAAATAAAGGAGGTCTCAGATTTGTCTCTATGGTTTCTTTCCTCTTCAAGTAGCCCTAGGCACAGACTGTGGAAAAGCACTTTCATTGAGAGGGGTTGCCAAGCTTCTAAGAAATAACGAGTTTCCGAAATACCAGCAAATATTTTTTCACCCAATCTTGATGATACTTGGTGGTCATGATCAGTACACAAATCCCACTTGGCTCACCAAATTTTGTTCTTCTAGGTTTAAGCATTCGTCTACAGTAGCAGTTTTTATATTTAGGTTTCCCTCTGTTCTCTCCTATATAGATAGATGAATTTGGAACTCTAAATCCAACATGGTTTGTAGTAGCTCTTTGAAACTTGACAAAATAAAGGAGTTCTCAGTTTTGTCTCTATGGTTTGTTTCCTCTTAAAGAAGCCCTAGGCAAAGACTGTGGAGAGCACTTTCATTGAGATGGGTTGCCAAGCTTCTAAGAAATAACGAGTTTCCGAAATACCAGCAAATATTTTTTCACACAATCTTGTTGATACTTGGTGGTAATGATCAGTATACAAATCCCACTTGGCTCACCAAATTTTGGTCTTCTAGGTTGAAGCGTTCGTCTACAGTAGCAGTTTTTATATTTAAGTTTCTCTCTATTCTCTCCTATATAGATAGATGAATTTGGAACTCTAAATCCAACATGGTTTGTAGTAGCTCTTTGAAACTTGACAAAATAAAGGAGTTCTAAGATTTGTCTCTATGGTTTGTTTCCTCTTCAAGTAGCCCTAGGCACAGACTGTGGAAAAGCACTTTCATTGAGAGGGGTTCCCAAGCTTCTAAGAAATAACGAGTTTCCGAAATACCAGCAAATATTTTTTCACCCAATCTTGATGATACTTGGTGGTAATGATCAGTACACAAATCCCACTTGGCTTACAAAATTTTGTTCTTCTAGGTTGAAGCATTCGTCTACAGTAGCAGTTTTTATATTTAGGTTTCCCTCTGTTCTCTCCTATATAGATAGATGAATTTGGAACTCTAAATCCAACATGGTTTGTAGTAGCTCTTTGAAACTTGACAAAATAAAGGAGTTCTCAGATTTGTCTCTATGGTTTTTTCCTCTTCAAGTAGCCCTAGTCACAGACTGTGGAAAATCACTTTCATTGAGAGGGCTTGCCAAGCTTCTAAGAAATAACGAGTTTCCGAAATACCAGCAAATATTTTTTCACCCAATCTTGATGATACTTGGTGGTAATGATCAGTACACAAATCCCACTTGGCCCACCAAATTTTGTTCTTCTAGGTTGAAGCGTTCGTCTACAGTAGCAGTTTTTATATTTAGTTTTCCCTCTGTTCTCTCCTATATAGATAGATGAATTTGGAACTCTAAATCCAACATGGTTTGTAGTAGCTCTTTGAAACTTGACAAAATAAAGGAGTTCTCAGTTTTGTCTCTATGGTTTGTTTCCTCTTAAAGAAGCCCTAGGCACAGACTGTGGAAAGCACTTTCATTGAGATGGGTTGCCAGGCTTCTAAGAAATAACGAGTTTTCGAAATACCGGCAAATATTTTTTCACACAATCTTGATGATATTTGGTGGTAATGATCAGTACACAAATCCCACTTGGCTCACCAAATTTTGGTCTTCTAGGTTGAAGCGTTCGTCTACAGTAGCAGTTTTTATATTTAGATTTCTCTCTGTTCTCTCCTATATAGATAGATGAATTTGGAACTCTAAATCCAACATGGTTTGCAGTAGCTCTTTGAAACTTGACAAAATAAAAAAGTTCTCAGTTTTCTCTCTATGGTTTGTTTCCTCTTAAAGAAGCACTAGGCACAGACTGTGGAGAGCACTTTCATTGAGATGGGTTGCCAAGCTTCTAAGAAATAACGAGTTTCCGAAATACCAGCAAATATTTTTTCACACAATCTTGTTGATACTTGGTGGTAATGATCAGTATACAAATCCCACTTGGCTCACCAAATTTTGGTCTTCTAGGTTGAAGCGTTCGTCTACAGTAGCAGTTTTTATATTTAGGTTTCTCTCTATTCTCTCCTATATAGATAGATGAATTTGGAACTCTAAATCCAACATGGTTTGTAGTAGCTCTTTGAAACTTGACAAAATAAAGGAGTTCTAAGATTTGTCTCTATGGTTTGTTTCCTCTTCAAGTAGCCCTAGGCACAGACTGTGGAAAAGCACTTTCATTGAGAGGGGTTCCCAAGCTTCTAAGAAATAACGAGTTTCCGAAATACCAGCAAATATTTTTTCACCCAATCTTGATGATACTTGGTGGTAATGATCAGTACACAAATCCCACTTGGCTTACAAAATTTTGTTCTTCTAGGTTGAAGCATTCGTCTACAGTAGCAGTTTTTATATTTAGGTTTCCCTCTGCTCTCTCCTATATAGATAGATGAATTTGGAACTCTAAATCCAACATGGTTTGTAGTAGCTCTTTGAAACTTGACAAAATAAAGGAGTTCTCAGATTTGTCTCTATCGTTTGTTTCCTCTTCAAGTAGCCCTAGGCACAGACTGTATAAAAGCACTTTCATTGAGAGGGGTTGCCAAGCTTCTAAGATATAACGAGTTTCCGAAATACCAGCGAATATTTTTTCACCCAATCTTGATGATACTTGGTGGTAATGATCAGTACACAAATCCCACTTGGCTCACCAAATTTTGTTCTTCTAGGTTGAAGCGTTCGTCTACAGTAGCAGTTTTTATATTTAGGTTTCACTCTGTTCTCTCCTATATAGATAGATGAATTTGGAACTCTAAATCCAACAAGGTTTTTAGTAGCTCTTTGAAACTTGACAAAATAAAGGAGGTCTCAGATTTGTCTCTATGGTTTCTTTCCTCTTCAAGTAGCCCTAGGCACAGACTGTGGAAAAGCACTTTCATTGAGAGGGTTTGCCAAGCTTCTAAGAAATAACGAGTTTCCGAAATACCAGCAAATATTTTTTCACCCAATCTTGATGATACTTGGTGGTAATGATCAGTACACAAATCCCACTAGGCTCACCAAATTTTGTTCTTCTAGGTTTAAGCGTTCGTCTACAGTAGCAGTTTTTATATTTAGGTTTCCCTCTGTTCTCTCCTATATAGATAGATGAATTTGGAACTCTAAATCCAACGTGGTTTGTAGTAGCTCTTTGAAACTTGACAAAATAAAGGAGTTCTCAGTTTTTTCTCTATGGTTTGTTTCCTCTTAAAGAAGCCCTAGGCACAGACTGTGGAGAGCACTTTCATTGAGATGGGTTGCCAAGCTTCTAAGAAATAACGAGTTTCCGAAATACCAGCAAATATTTTTTCACACAATCTTGTTGATACTTGGTGGTAATGATCAGTATACAAATCCCACTTGGCTCACCAAATTTTGGTCTCCTAGGTTGAAGCGTTCGTCTACAGTAGCAGTTTTTATATTTAGGTTTCTCCCTATTCTCTCCTTTATACATAGATGATTTGGAACTCTAAATCCAACATGGTTTGTAGTAGCTCTTTGAAACTTGACAAAATAAAGGAGTTCTAAGATTTGTCTCTATGGTTTGTTTCCTCTTCAAGTAGCCCTAGGCACAGACTGTGGAAAAGCACTTTCATTGAGAGGGGTTCCCAAGCTTCTAAGAAATAACGAATTTCCGAAATACCAGCAAATATTTTTTCACCCAATCTTGATGATACTTGGTGGTAATGATCAGTACACAAGTCCCACTTGGCTTACAAAATTTTGTTCTTCTAGGTTGAAGCATTCGTCTACAGTAGCAGTTTTTATATTTAGGTTTCCCTCTGTTCTCTCCTATATAGATAGATGAATTTGGAACTCTAAATCCAACATGGTTTGTAGTAGCTCTTTGAAACTTGACAAAATAAAGGAGTTCTCAGATTTGTCTCTATGGTTTGTTTCCTCTTCAAGTAGCCCTAGGCACAGACTGTGGAAAAGCACTTTCATTGAGAGGGATTGCCAAGCTTCTAAGAAATAACGAGTTTCCGAAATACCAGCTAATATTTTTTCACCCAATCTTGATGATACTTGGTGGTAATGATCAGTACACAAATCCCACTTGGCTCACCAAATTTTGTTCTTCTAGGTTGAAGCGTTTGTCTACAGTAGCAGTTTTTATATTTAGGTTTCCCTCTGTTCTCTCCTATATAGATAGATGAATTTGGAACTCTAAATCCAACATGGTTTGTAGTAGCTCTTAGAAACTTGACAAAATAAAGGAGTTCTCAGTTTTGTCTCTATGGTTTGTTTCCTCTTAAAGAAGCCCTAGGCACAGACTGTGGAGAGCACTTTCATTGAGAGGGGTTGCCAAGCTTCTAAGAAATAACGAGTTTCCGAAATACCAGCAAATATTTTTTCACCCAATCTTGATGATACTTGGTGGTAATGATCAGTACACAAATCCCACTTGGCTCACCAAATTTTGTTCTTCTAGGTTGAAGCGTTCTTCTACAGTAGCAGTTTTTATATTAAGGTTTCCCTCTGTTCTCTCCTATATAGATAGATAAATTTGGAACTCTAAATCCAACATGGTTTGTAGTAGCTCTTTGAAACTTGACAAAATAAAGGAGTTCTCAGTTTTGTCTCTATGGTTTGTTTCCACTTAAAATAGCCCTAGGCACAGACTGTGGAAAGCACTTTCATTGAGATGGGTTGCCAAGCTTCTAAGAAATAACGACTTTCCGAAATACCAGCAAATATTTTTTCACCCAATCTTGATGATACTTGGTGGTAATGATCAGTACACAAATCCCACTAGGCTCACCAAATTTTGTTCTTCTAGGTTTAAGCGTTCGTCTACAGTAGCAGTTTTTATATTTACGTTTCCCTCTGTTCTCTCCTATATAGATAGATGAATTTGGAACTCTAAATCCAACATGGTTTGTAGTAGCTCTTTGAAACTTGACAAAATAAAGGAGTTCTCAGTTTTGTCTCTATGGTTTGTTTCCTCTTAAAGAAGCCCTAGGCACAGACTGTGGAGAGCACTTTCATTGAGATGGGTTGCCAATCTTCTAAGAAATAACGAGTTTCCGAAATACCAGCAAATATTTTTTCACACAATCTTGTTGATACTTGGTGGTAATGATCAGTATACAAATCCCACTTGGCTCACCAAATTTTGGTCTCCTAGGTTGAAGCGTTCGTCTACAGTAGCAGTTTTTATATTTAGGTTTCACTCTGTTCTCTCCTATATAGATAGATGAATTTGGAACTCTAAATCCAACATGGTTTTTAGTAGCTCTTTGAAACTTGACAAAATAAAGGAGGTCTCAGATTTGTCTCTATGGTTTCTTTCCTCTTCAAGTAGCCCTAGGCACAGACTGTGGAAAAGCACTTTCATTGAGAGGGGTTCCCAAGCTTCTAAGAAATAACGAGTTTCCGAAATACCAGCAAATATTTTTTCACCCAATCTTGATGATACTTGGTGGTAATGATCAGTACAGAAGTCCCACTTGGCTTACAAAATTTTGTTCTTCTAGGTTGAAGCATTCGTCTACAGTAGCAGTTTTTATATTTAGGTTTCCCTCTGTTCTCTCCTATATAGATAGATGAATTTGGAACTCTAAATCCAACATGGTTTGTAGTAGCTCTTTGAAACTTGACAAAATAAAGGAGTTCTCAGATTTGTCTCTATGGTTTGTTTCCTCTTCAAGTAGCCCTAGGCACAGACTGTGGAAAAGCACTTTCATTGAGAGGGCTTGCCAAGCTTCTAAGAAATAACGAGTTTCCGAAATACCAGCAAATATTTTTTCACCCAATCTTGATGATACTTGGTGGTAATGATCAGTACACAAATCCCACTTGGCTCACCAAATTTTGTTCTTCTAGGTTGAAGCGTTCGTCTACAGTAGCAGTTTTTATATTTAGTTTTCCCTCTGTTCTCTCCTATATAGATAGATGAATTTGGAACTCTAAATCCAACATGGTTTGTAGTAGCTCTTTGAAACTTGACAAAATAAAGGAGTTCTCAGTTTTGTCTCTATGGTTTGTTTCCTCTTAAAGAAGCCCTAGGCACAGACTGTGGAAAGCACTTTCATTGAGATGGGTTGCCAAGCTTCTAAGAAATAACGAGTTTTCGAAATACCGGCAAATATTTTTTCACACAATCTTGATGATACTTGGTGGTAATGATCAGTACACAAATCCCACTTGGCTCACCAAATTTTGGTCTCCTAGGTTGAAGCGTTCGTCTACAGTAGCAGTTTTCATATTTAGATTTCTCTCTGTTCTCTCCTATATAGATAGATGAATTTGGAACTCTAAATCCAACATGGTTTGCAGTAGCTCTTTGAAACTTGACAAAATAAAGGAGTTCTCAGATTTGTCTCTATGGTTTGTTTCCTCATCAAGTAGCCGTAGGCACAGACTGTGGAAAAGCACTTTTATTGAGAGGGGTTCTGAAGCTTCTAAGAAATAACGAGTTTCCGAAATACCAGCAAATATTTTTTCACCCAATCTTGATGATACTTGGTGGTCATGATCAGTACACAAATCCTACTTGGCTCACCAAATTTTGTTCTTCTAGGTTGAAGCGTTCATCTACAGCAGCAGTTTTTATATTTAGGGTTCCCTCTGTTCTCTCCTATATAGAAAGATGAATTTGGAACTCTAAATCCAACATGGTTTGTAGTAGCTCTTTGAAACTTGACAAAATAAAGGAGTTCTCAGTTTTGTCGCTATGGTTTGTTTCCTCTTCAAGTAGCCCCAGGCACAGATTGTGGAAAAGTACTTTAATTGAGAGGGGTTCCCAAGCTTCTAAGAAATAACGAGTTTCCGAAATACCAGCAAATATTTTTTCACCCAATCTTGATGATACTTGGTTCTAATGGTCAGTACACAAATCCCACTTGGCTCACCAAATTTTGTTCTTCTAGGTTGAAGCGTTCGTCTACAGTAGCAGTTTTTATATTTAGGTTTCCCTCTGCTCTCTCCTATATAGATAGATGAATTTGGAACTCTAAATCCAACATGGTTTGTAGTAGCTCTTTGAAACTTGACAAAATAAAGGAGTTCTCAGATTTGTCTCTATCGTTTGTTTCCTCTTCAAGTAGCCCTAGGCACAGACTGTATAAAAGCACTTTCATTGAGAGGGGTTGCCAAGCTTCTAAGAAATAACGAGTTTCCGAAATACCAGCGAATATTTTTTCACCCAATCTTGATGATACTTGGTGGTAATGATCAGTACACAAATCCCACTTGGCTCACCAAATTTTGTTCTTCTAGGTTGAAGCGTTCGTCTACAGTAGCAGTTTTTATATTTAGGTTTCACTCTGTTCTCTCATATATAGATAGATGAATTTGGAACTCTAAATCCAACATGGTTTGTAGTAGCTCTTTGAAACTTGACAAAATAAAGGAATTCTCAGTTTTTTCTCTATGGTTTGTTTACTCTTTAAGTAGCCCTAGGCAGAGACTCGGGAAAAGCACTTTCATTGAAAGGGGTTGCCAATCTTCTAAGAAATAACGAGTTTCCGAAATACCAGCAAATATTTTTTCACCCAATCTTGATGATAACTGGAGGTAATGATCAGTACACAAATCCCACTTGGCTCACCAAATTTTGTTCTTCTAGGTTGAAGCGTTCGTCTACAGTAGCAGTTTTTATATTTAGTTTTCCCTCTGTTCTCTCCTATATAGATAGATGAATTTGGAACTCTAAATCCAACATGGTTTGTAGTAGCTCTTTGAAACTTGACAAAATAAAGGAGTTCTCAGTTTTGTCTCTATGGTTTGTTTCCTCTTAAAGAAGCCCTAGGCACAGACTGTGGAAAGCACTTTCATTGAGATGGGTTGCCAAGCTTCTAAGAAATAACGAGTTTTCGAAATACCGGCAAATATTTTTTCACACAATCTTGATGATACTTGGTGGTAATGATCAGTACACAAATCCCACTTGGCTCACCAAATTTTGGTCTCCTAGGTTGAAGCGTTCATCTACAGTAGCAGTTTTCATATTTAGATTTCTCTCTGTTCTCTCCTATATAGATAGATGAATTTGGAACTCTAAATCCAACATGGTTTGCAGTAGCTCTTTGAAACTTGACAAAATAAAGGAGTTCTCAGATTTGTCTCTATGGTTTGTTTCCTCATCAAGTAGCCGTAGGCACAGACTGTGGAAAAGCACTTTTATTGAGAGGGGTTCCGAAGCTTCTAAGAAATAACGAGTTTCCGAAATACCAGCAAATATTTTTTCACCCAATCTTGATGATACTTGGTGGTCATGATCAGTACACAAATCCCACTTGGCTCACCAAATTTTGTTCTTCTAGGTTGAAGCGTTCATCTACAGCAGCAGTTTTTATATTTAGGGTTCCCTCTGTTCTCTCCTATATAGAAAGATGAATTTGGAACTCTAAATCCAACATGGTTTGTAGTAGCTCTTTGAAACTTGACAAAATAAAGGAGTTCTCAGTTTTGTCGCTATGGTTTGTTTCCTCTTCAAGTAGCCCCAGGCACAGATTGTGGAAAAGTACTTTAATTGAGAGGGGTTCCCAAGCTTCTAAGAAATAACGAGTTTCTGAAATACCAGCAAATATTTTTTCACCCAATCTTGATGATACTTGGTTCTAATGGTCAGTACACAAATCCCACTTGGCTCACCAAATTTTGTTCTTCTAGGTTGAAGCGTTCGTCTACAGTAGCAGTTTTTATATTTAGGTTTCCCTCTGCTCTCTCCTATATAGATAGATGAATTTGGAACTCTAAATCCAACATGGTTTGTAGTAGCTCTTTGAAACTTGACAAAATAAAGGAGTTCTCAGATTTGTCTCTATCGTTTGTTTCCTCTTCAAGTAGCCCTAGGCACAGACTGTATAAAAGCACTTTCATTGAGAGGGGTTGCCAAGCTTCTAAGAAATAACGAGTTTCCGAAATACCAGCGAATATTTTTTCACCCAATCTTGATGATACTTGGTGGTAATGATCAGTACACAAATCCCACTTGGCTCACCAAATTTTGTTCTTCTAGGTTGAAGCGTTCGTCTACAGTAGCAGTTTTTATATTTAGGTTTCACTCTGTTCTCTCATATATAGATAGATGAATTTGGAACTCTAAATCCAACATGGTTTGTAGTAGCTCTTTGAAACTTGACAAAATAAAGGAATTCTCAGTTTTTTCTCTATGGTTTGTTTACTCTTTAAGTAGCCCTAGGCAGAGACTCGGGAAAAGCACTTTCATTGAAAGGGGTTGCCAATCTTCTAAGAAATAACGAGTTTCCGAAATACCAGCAAATATTTTTTCACCCAATCTTGATGATAACTGGAGGTAATGATCAGTACACAAATCCCACTTGGCTCACCAAATTTTGTTCTTCTAGGTTGAAGCGTTCGTCTACAGTAGCAGTTTTTATATATAGGTTTCCCTCTGTTCTCTCCTATATAGGTAGATGAATTTGGAACTCTAAATCCAACATGGTTTGTAGTAGCTCTTTGAAACTTGACAAAATAAAGGAGTTCTCAGATTTGTCTCTATGGATTGTTTCCTCTTCAAGTAGCGCTAGGCACAGACTGTGGAAAGCACATTCATTGAGATGGGTTGCCAAGCTTCTAAGAAATAACGCGTTTCCGAAATACCAGCAAATATTTTTTCACACAATCTTGTTGATACTTGGTGGTAATGATCAGTACACAAATCCCACTTGGCTCACCAAATTTAGTTCTTCTAGGTTGAAGCGTCCGTGTACAGTAGCAGTTTTTATATTTAGGTTTCCATCTGTTCTCTCCTATATAGATAGATGAATTTGGAACTCTAAATCCAACATGGTTTGTAGTAGCTCTTTGAAACTTGACAAAATAAAGGAGTTCTCAGATTTCTCTCTATGGTTTGTTTCCTCTTCAAGTAGCCCTAGGCACAGACTGTGGAAAAGCACTTTAATTGAGAAGGGTTGCCAAGCTTCTAAGAAATAACGAGTTTCCGAAATACCAGCGAATATTTTTTCACCCAATCCTGATGATACTTGTTGCTAATGATCAGTACACAAATCCCACTTGGCTCACCAAATTTTGTTCTTCTAGGTTGAAGCGTTCGTCTACAGTAGCAGTTTTTATATTTAGGTTTCCCTCTGTTCTCTCCTATATCTAAAGATGAATTTGGAACTCTAAATCCAACATGGTTTGTAGTAGCTCTTTGAAACTTGACAAAATAAATAGTTCTCAGTTTTGTCTCTATGGTTTGTTTCCACTTAAAGTAGCCCTAGGCACAGACTGTGGAAAGCACTTTCATTGAGATGGGTTGCCAAGCTTCTAAGAAATAACGAGTTTCCGAAATACCAGCAAATATTTTTTCACACAATCTTGTTGATACTTGGTGGTAATGATCAGTACACAAATCCCACTTGGCTCACCAAATTTTGTTCTTCTAGGTTGAAGCGTTCGTCTACAGTAGCAGTTTTTATATTTAGGTTTCCCTCTGTTCTCTCCTATATAGATAGATGAATTTGGAACTCTAAATCCAACATGGTTTGTAGTAGCTCTTTGAAACTTGACAAAATAAAGGAGTTCTCAGTTTTGTCTCTATGGTTTGTTTCCTCTTAAAGAAGCCTTAGGCACAGACTGTGGAGAGCACTTTCATTGAGATGGGTTGCCAAGCTTCTAAGAAATAACGAGTTTCCGAAATACCAGCAAATATTTTTTCACACAATCTTGTTGATACTTGGTGGTAATGATCAGTATACAAATCCCACTTGGCTCACCAAATTTTGGTCTTCTAGGTTGAAGCGGTCGTCTACAGTAGCAGTTTTTATATTTAGGTTTCTCTCTGTTCTCTCCTATATAGATAGATGAATTTGGAACTCTAAATACAACATGGTTTGTAGTAGCTCTTTGAAACTTGACAAAATAAAGGAGTTCTCAGATTTGCCTCTATGGTTTGTTTCCTCTTCAAGTAGCCCTATGGACAGACTGTGGAATAGCACTTTCATTGAGAGGGGTTGCCAAGCTTCTAAGAAATAACGAGTTTCCGAAATACCAGCAAATATTTTTTCACCCAATCTTGATGATACTTGGTGGTAATAATAAGTACACAAATCCCAATTGGCTTACCAAATTTTGTTCTACTAGGTTGAAGCGTTCGTCTACAGTAGCAGTTTTATATTTAAGTTTCCCTCTTTTCTCTCCTATATAGATAGATGAATTTGGAACTCTAAATCCAACATGGTTTGTAGTAGCTCTTTGAAACTTGGCAAAATAAAGGAGTTCTCAGTTTTGTCTCTATGGTTTGTTTCCTCTTAATGTAGCCCTAGGCACAGACTGTGGAAAGCACTTTCATTGAGATGGGTTGTCAAGCTTCTAAGAAATAACGAGTTTCCTAAATACCAGCAAATATTTTTTCACACAATCTTGTTGATACTTGGTGGTAATGATCAGTACACAAATCCCACTTGGCTCACCAAATTTTGTTCTTCTAGGTTGAAGTGTTCGTCTACAGTAGCAGTTTTTATATTTATTTTTCCCTCTGTTCTCTCCTATATCTAAAGATGAATTTGGAACTCTAAATCCAACATGGTTTGTAGTAGCTCTTTGAAACTTGACAAAATAAAGGAGTTCTCAGTTTTGTCGCTATGGTTTGTTTCCTATTCAAGTAGCCCCAGGCACAGACTGTGGAAAAGCACTTTCATTGAGAGGGGTTCCCAAGCTTCTAAGAAATAACGAGTTTCCGAAATACCAGCAAATATTTTTTCACCCAATCTTGATGATACTTGGTGGTAATGATCAGTACACAAATCCCACTTGGCTCACCAAATTTTGTTCTTCTAGGTTGAAGCGTTCGTCTACAGTAGCAGTTTTTATATTTAGGTTTCACTCTGTTCTCTCCTATATAGATAGATGAATTTGGAACTCTAAATCCAACAAGGTTTTTAGTAGCTCTTTGAAACTTGACAAAATAAAGGAGGTCTCAGATTTGTCTCTATGGTTTCTTTCCTCTTCAAGTAGCCCTAGGCACAGACTGTGGAAAAGCACTTTCATTGAGAGGGTTTGCCAAGCTTCTAAGAAATAACGAGTTTCCGAAATACCAGCAAATATTTTTTCACCCAATCTTGATGATACTTGGTGGTAATGATCAGTACACAAATTCCACTAGGCTCACCAAATTTTGTTCTTCTAGGTTTAAGCGTTCGTCTACAGTAGCAGTTTTTATATTTAGGTTTCCCTCTTTTCTCTCCTATATAGATAGATGAATTTGGAACTCTAAATCCAACGTGGTTTGTAGTAGCTCTTTGAAACTTGACAAAATAAAGGAGTTCTCAGTTTTGTCTCTATGGTTTGTTTCCTCTTAAAGAAGCCCTAGGCACAGACTGTGGAGAGCACTTTCATTGAGATGGGTTGCCAAGCTTCTAAGAAATAACGAGTTTCCGAAATACCAGCAAATATTTTTTCACACAATCTTGTTGATACTTGGTGGTAATGATCAGTATACAAATCCCACTTGGCTCACCAAATTTTGGTCTCCTAGGTTGAAGCGTTCGTCTACAGTAGCAGTTTTTATATTTAGGTTTCTCCCTATTCTCTCCTTTATACATAGATGATTTGGAACTCTAAATCCAACATGGTTTGTAGTAGCTCTTTGAAACTTGACAAAATAAAGGAGTTCTAAGATTTGTCTCTATGGTTTGTTTCCTCTTCAAGTAGCCCTAGGCACAGACTGTGGAAAAGCACTTTCATTGAGAGGGGTTCCCAAGCTTCTAAGAAATAACGAATTTCCGAAATACCAGCAAATATTTTTTCACCCAATCTTGATGATACTTGGTGGTAATGATCAGTACACAAGTCCCACTTGGCTTACAAAATTTTGTTCTTCTAGGTTGAAGCATTCGTCTACAGTAGCAGTTTTTATATTTAGGTTTCCCTCTGTTCTCTCCTATATAGATAGATGAATTTGGAACTCTAAATCCAACATGGTTTGTAGTAGCTCTTTGAAACTTGACAAAATAAAGGAGTTCTCAGATTTGTCTCTATGGTTTGTTTCCTCTTCAAGTAGCCCTAGTCACAGACTGTGGAAAAGCACTTTCATTGAGAGGGCTTGCCAAGCTTCTAAGAAATAACGAGTTTCCGAAATACCAGCTAATATTTTTTCACCCAATCTTGATGATACTTGGTGGTAATGATCAGTACACAAATCCCACTTGGCTCACCAAATTTTGTTCTTCTAGGTTGAAGCGTTTGTCTACAGTAGCAGTTTTTATATTTAGGTTTCCCTCTGTTCTCTCCTATATAGATAGATGAATTTGGAACTCTAAATCCAACATGGTTTGTAGTAGCTCTTAGAAACTTGACAAAATAAAGGAGTTCTCAGTTTTGTCTCTATGGTTTGTTTCCTCTTAAAGAAGCCCTAGGCACAGACTGTGGAGAGCACTTTCATTGAGAGGGGTTGCCAAGCTTCTAAGAAATAACGAGTTTCCGAAATACCAGCAAATATTTTTTCACCCAATCTTGATGATACTTGGTGGTAATGATCAGTACACAAATCCCACTTGGCTCACCAAATTTTGTTCTTCTAGGTTGAAGCGTTCTTCTACAGTAGCAGTTTTTATATTAAGGTTTCCCTCTGTTCTCTAATATATAGATAGATAAATTTGGAACTCTAAATCCAACATGGTTTGTAGTAGCTCTTTGAAACTTGACAAAATAAAGGAGTTCTCAGTTTTGTCTCTATGGTTTGTTTCCACTTAAAATAGCCCTAGGCACAGACTGTGGAAAGCACTTTCATTGAGATGGGTTGCCAAGCTTCTAAGAAATAACGACTTTCCGAAATACCAGCAAATATTTTTTCACACAATCTTGTTGATACTTGGTGGTAATGATCAGTACACAAATCCCACTTGGCTCACCAAATTTTGTTCTTCTAGGTTGAAGCGTTCGTCTACAGTAGCAGTTTTTATATTTAGGTTTCTCTCTGTTCTCTCCTATATAGATAGATGAATTTGGAACTCTAAATCCAACATGGTTTTTAGTAGCTCTTTGAAACTTGACAAAAGAAAGGAGGTCTCAGATTTGTCTCTATGGTTTCTTTCCTCTTCAAGTAGCCCTAGGCACAGACTGTGGAAAAGCACTTTCATTGAGAGGGTTTGAAAAGCTTCTAAGAAATAACGAGTTTCCGAAATACCAGCAAATATTTTTTCACCCAATCTTGATGATACTTGGTGGTAATGATCAGTACACAAATCCCACTAGGCTCACCAAATTTTGTTCTTCTAGGTTTAAGCGTTCGTCTACAGTAGCAGTTTTTATATTTACGTTTCCCTCTGTTCTCTCCTATATAGATAGATGAATTTGGAACTCTAAATCCAACATGGTTTGTAGTAGCTCTTTGAAACTTGACAAAATAAAGGAGTTCTCAGTTTTGTCTCTATGGTTTGTTTCCTCTTAAAGAAGCCCTAGGCACAGACTGTGGAGAGCATTTCATTGAGATGGGTTGCCAATCTTCTAAGAAATAACGAGTTTCCGAAATACCAGCAAATATTTTTTCACACAATCTTGTTGATACTTGGTGGTAATGATCAGTATACAAATCCCTTTTGGCTCACCAAATTTTGGTCTCCTAGGTTGAAGCGTTCGTCTACAGTAGCAGTTTTTATATTTAGGTTTCACTCTGTTCTCTCCTATATAGATAGATGAATTTGGAACTCTAAATCCAACATGGTTTTTAGTAGCTCTTTGAAACTTGACAAAATAAAGGAGGTCTCAGATTTGTCTCTATGGTTTCTTTCCTCTTCAAGTAGCCCTAGGCACAGACTGTGGAAAAGCACTTTCATTGAGAGGGGTTCCCAAGCTTCTAAGAAATAACGAGTTTCCGAAATACCAGCAAATATTTTTTCACCCAATCTTGATGATACTTGGTGGTAATGATCAGTACAGAAGTCCCACTTGGCTTACAAAATTTTGTTCTTCTAGGTTGAAGCATTCGTCTACAGTAGCAGTTTTTATATTTAGGTTTCCCTCTGTTCTCTCCTATATAGATAGATGAATTTGGAACTCTAAATCCAACATGGTTTGTAGTAGCTCTTTGAAACTTGACAAAATAAAGGAGTTCTCAGATTTGTCTCTATGGTTTGTTTCCTCTTCAAGTAGCCCTAGGCACAGACTGTGGAAAAGCACTTTCATTGAGAGGGCTTGCCAAGCTTCTAAGAAATAACGAGTTTCCGAAATACCAGCAAATATTTTTTCACCCAATCTTGATGATACTTGGTGGTAATGATCAGTACACAAATCCCACTTGGCTCACCAAATTTTGTTCTTCTAGGTTGAAGCGTTCGTCTACAGTAGCAGTTTTTATATTTAGTTTTCCCTCTGTTCTCTCCTATATAGATAGATGAATTTGGAACTCTAAATCCAACATGGTTTGTAGTAGCTCTTTGAAACTTGACAAAATAAAGGAGTTCTCAGTTTTGTCTCTATGGTTTGTTTCCTCTTAAAGAAGCCCTAGGCACAGACTGTGGAAAGCACTTTCATTGAGATGGGTTGCCAAGCTTCTAAGAAATAACGAGTTTTCGAAATACCGGCAAATATTTTTTCACACAATCTTGATGATACTTGGTGGTAATGATCAGTACACAAATCCCACTTGGCTCACCAAATTTTGGTCTCCTAGGTTGAAGCGTTCGTCTACAGTAGCAGTTTTCATATTTAGATTTCTCTCTGTTCTCTCCTATATAGATAGATGAATTTGGAACTCTAAATCCAACATGGTTTGCAGTAGCTCTTTGAAACTTGACAAAATAAAGGAGTTCTCAGATTTGTCTCTATGGTTTGTTTCCTCATCAAGTAGCCGTAGGCACAGACTGTGGAAAAGCACTTTTATTGAGAGGGGTTCCGAAGCTTCTAAGAAATAACGAGTTTCCGAAATACCAGCAAATATTTTTTCACCCAATCTTGATGATACTTGGTGGTCATGATCAGTACACAAATCCCACTTGGCTCACCAAATTTTGTTCTTCTAGGTTGAAGCGTTCATCTACAGCAGCAGTTTTTATATTTAGGGTTCCCTCTGTTCTCTCCTATATAGAAAGATGAATTTGGAACTCTAAATCCAACATGGTTTGTAGTAGCTCTTTGAAACTTGACAAAATAAAGGAGTTCTCAGTTTTGTCGCTATTGTTTGTTTCCTCTTCAAGTAGCCCCAGGCACAGATTGTGGAAAAGTACTTTAATTGAGAGGGGTTCCCAAGCTTCTAAGAAATAACGAGTTTCCGAAATACCAGCAAATATTTTTTCACCCAATCTTGATGATACTTGGTTCTAATGGTCAGTACACAAATCCCACTTGGCTCACCAAATTTTGTTCTTCTAGGTTGAAGCGTTCGTCTACAGTAGCAGTTTTTATATTTAGGTTTCCCTCTGCTCTCTCCTATATAGATAGATGAATTTGGAACTCTAAAACCAACATGGTTTGTAGTAGCTCTTTGAAACTTGACAAAATAAAGGAGTTCTC
The DNA here is from genome assembly GCF_048772815.1 of Callospermophilus lateralis. NCBI lineage: Eukaryota > Metazoa > Chordata > Mammalia > Rodentia > Sciuridae > Callospermophilus > Callospermophilus lateralis. The sequence goes on along the minus strand of NW_027514870.1, from coordinate 24,073 downwards.
AGATTTGTCTCTATCGTTTGTTTCCTCTTCAAGTAGCCCTAGGCACAGACTGTATAAAAGCACTTTCATTGAGAGGGGTTGCCAAGCTTCTAAGAAATAACGAGTTTCCGAAATACCAGCGAATATTTTTTCACCCAATCTTGATGATACTTGGTGGTAATGATCAGTACACAAATCCCACTTGGCTCACCAAATTTTGTTCTTCTAGGTTGAAGCGTTCGTCTACAGTAGCAGTTTTTATATTTAGGTTTCACTCTGTTCTCTCGTATATAGATAGATGAATTTGGAACTCTAAATCCAACATGGTTTGTAGTAGCTCTTTGAAACTTGACAAAATAAAGGAATTCTCAGTTTTTTCTCTATGGTTTGTTTACTCTTTAAGTAGCCCTAGGCAGAGACTCGGGAAAAGCACTTTCATTGAAAGGGGTTGCCAATCTTCTAAGAAATAACGAGTTTCCGAAATACCAGCAAATATTTTTTCACCCAATCTTGATGATAACTGGAGGTAATGATCAGTACACAAATCCCACTTGGCTCACCAAGTTTTGTTCTTCTAGGTTGAAGCGTTCGTCTACAGTAGCAGTTTTTATATATAGGTTTCCCTCTGTTCTCTCCTATATAGGTAGATGAATTTGGAACTCTAAATCCAACATGGTTTGTAGTAGCTCTTTGAAACTTGACAAAATAAAGGAGTTCTCAGATTTGTCTCTATGGATTGTTTCCTCTTCAAGTAGCGCTAGGCACAGACTGTGGAAAGCACATTCATTGAGATGGGTTGCCAAGCTTCTAAGAAATAACGCGTTTCCGAAATACCAGCAAATATTTTTTCACACAATCTTGTTGATACTTGGTGGTAATGATCAGTACACAAATCCCACTTGGCTCACCAAATTTAGTTCTTCTAGGTTGAAGCGTCCGTGTACAGTAGCAGTTTTTATATTTAGGTTTCCATCTGTTCTCTCCTATATAGATAGATGAATTTGGAACTCTAAATCCAACATGGTTTGTAGTAGCTCTTTGAAACTTGACAAAATAAAGGAGTTCTCAGATTTCTCTCTATGGTTTGTTTCCTCCTCAAGTAGCCCTAGGCACAGACTGTGGAAAAGCACTTTAATTGAGAAGGGTTGCCAAGCTTCTAAGAAATAACGAGTTTCCGAAATACCAGCGAATATTTTTTCACCCAATCCTGATGATACTTGTTGCTAATGATCAGTACACAAATCCCACTTGGCTCACCAAATTTTGTTCTTCTAGGTTGAAGCGTTCGTCTACAGTAGCAGTTTTTATATTTAGGTTTCCCTCTGTTCTCTCCTATATCTAAAGATGAATTTGGAACTCTAAATCCAACATGGTTTGTAGTAGCTCTTTGAAACTTGACAAAATAAAGGAGTTCTCAGTTTTGTCTCTATGGTTTGTTTCCACTTAAAGTAGCCCTAGGCACAGACTGTGGAAAGCACTTTCATTGAGATGGGTTGCCAAGCTTCTAAGAAATAACGAGTTTCCGAAATACCAGCAAATATTTTTTCACACAATCTTGTTGATACTTGGTGGTAATGATCAGTACACAAATCCCACTTGGCTCACCAAATTTTGTTCTTCTAGGTTGAAGCGTTCGTCTACAGTAGCAGTTTTTATATTTAGGTTTCTCTCTGTTCTCTCCTATATAGATAGATGAATTTGGAACTCTAAATCCAACATGGTTTTTAGTAGCTCTTTGAAACTTGACAAAAGAAAGGAGGTCTCAGATTTGTCTCTATGGTTTCTTTCCTCTTCAAGTAGCCCTAGGCACAGACTGTGGAAAAGCACTTTCATTGAGAGGGGTTGCCAAGCTTCTAAGAAATAACGAGTTTCCGAAATACCAGCAAATACTTTTTCACCCAATCTTGATGATACTTGGTGGTAATGATCAGTACACAAATCCCACTTGGCTCACCAAATTTTGTTCTTCTAGGTTGAAGCGTTCGTCTACAGTAGCAGTTTTTATATTTAGGTTTCCCTCTGTTCTCTCCTATATAGATAGATGAATTTGGAACTCTAAATCCAACATGGTTTGTAGTAGCTCTTTGAAACTTGACAAAATAAAGGAGTTCTCAGTTTTGTCTCTATGGTTTGTTTCCTCTTAAAGAAGCCTTAGGCACAGACTGTGGAGAGCACTTTCATTGAGATGGGTTGCCAAGCTTCTAAGAAATAACGAGTTTCCGAAATACCAGCAAATATTTTTTCACACAATCTTGTTGATACTTGGTGGTAATGATCAGTATACAAATCCCACTTGGCTCACCAAATTTTGGTCTTCTAGGTTGAAGCGGTCGTCTACAGTAGCAGTTTTTATATTTAGGTTTCTCTCTGTTCTCTCCTATATAGATAGATGAATTTGGAACTCTAAATACAACATGGTTTGTAGTAGCTCTTTGAAACTTGACAAAATAAAGGAGTTCTCAGATTTGCCTCTATGGTTTGTTTCCTCTTCAAGTAGCCCTATGGACAGACTGTGGAATAGCACTTTCATTGAGAGGGGTTGCCAAGCTTCTAAGAAATAACGAGTTTCCGAAATACCAGCAAATATTTTTTCACACAATCTTGGTGATACTTGGTGGTAATAATAAGTACACAAATCCCAATTGGCTTACCAAATTTTGTTCTACTAGGTTGAAGCGTTCGTCTACAGTAGCAGTTTTATATTTAAGTTTCCCTCTTTTCTCTCCTATATAGATAGATGAATTTGGAACTCTAAATCCAACATGGTTTGTAGTAGCTCTTTGAAACTTGGCAAAATAAAGGAGTTCTCAGTTTTGTCTCTATGGTTTGTTTCCTCTTAATGTAGCCCTAGGCACAGACTGTGGAAAGCACTTTCATTGAGATGGGTTGTCAAGCTTCTAAGAAATAACGAGTTTCCTAAATACCAGCAAATATTTTTTCACACAATCTTGTTGATACTTGGTGGTAATGATCAGTACACAAATCCCACTTGGCTCACCAAATTTTGTTCTTCTAGGTTGAAGCGTTCGTCTACAGTAGCAGTTTTTATATTTATTTTTCCCTCTGTTCTCTCCTATATCTAAAGATGAATTTGGAACTCTAAATCCAACATGGTTTGTAGTAGCTCTTTGAAACTTGACAAAATAAAGGAGTTCTCAGTTTTGTCGCTATGGTTTGTTTCCTATTCAAGTAGCCCCAGGCACAGACTGTGGAAAAGCACTTTCATTGAGAGGGGTTCCCAAGCTTCTAAGAAATAACGAGTTTCCGAAATACCAGCAAATATTTTTTCACCCAATCTTGATGATACTTGGTGGTAATGATCAGTACACAAATCCCACATGGCTCACCAAATTTTGATCTTCTAGGTTGAAGCGTTCATCTACAGTAGCAGTTTTTATATTTAGGTTTCTCTCTGTTCTCTCCTATATAGATAGATGAATTTGGAACTCTAAATCCAACATGGTTTGTAGTAGCTCTTTGAAACTTGACAAAATAAAGGAGTTCTCAGTTTTGTCTCTATGGTTTGTTTCCTCTTAAAGAAGCCCTAGGCACAGACTGTGGAGAGCACTTTCATTGAGATGGGTTTCCAAGCTTCTAAGAAATAACGAGTTTCCGAAATACCAGCAAATATTTTTTCACCCAATCTTGATGATACTTGGTGGTAATGATCAGTACACAAATCCCACTTGGCTCACCAAATTTTGTTCTTCTAGGTTGAAGCGTTCTTCTACAGTAGCAGTTTTTATATTTAGGTTTCCCTCTGTTCTCTCCTATATAGATAGATGAATTTGGAACTCTAAATCCAACATGGTTTGTAGTAGCTCTTTGAAACTTGACAAAATAAAGGAGTTCTCAGATTTTTCTCTATGGTTTGTTTTCTCTTCATGTAGCCCTAGTCACAGACTGTGGAAAGCACTTTCATTGAGATGGGTTGCCAAGCTTCTAAGAAATAACGCGTTTCCGAAATACCAGCAAATATTTTTTCACACAATCTTGTTGATACTTGGTGGTAATGATCAGTACACAAATCCCACTTGGCTCACCAAATTTTGTTCTTCTAGGTTGAAGCGTTCGTCTACAGTAGCAGTTTTTATATTTAGGTTTCTCTCTGTTCTCTCCTATATAGATAGATGAATTTGGAACTCTAAATCCAACATGGTTTTTAGTAGCTCTTTGAAACTTGACAAAAGAAAGGAAGTCTCAGATTTGTCTCTATGGTTTCTTTCCTCTTCAAGTAGCCCTAGGCACAGACTGTGGAAAAGCACTTTCATTGAGAGGGGTTGCCAAGCTTCTAAGAAATAACGAGTTTCCGAAATACCAGCAAATACTTTTTCACCCAATCTTGATGATACTTGGTGGTAATGATCAGTACACAAATCCCACTTGGCTCACCAAATTTTGTTCTTCTAGGTTTAAGCGTTCGTCTACAGTAGCAGTTTTTATATTTAGGTTTCCCTCTGTTCTCTCCTATATAGATAGATGAATTTGGAACTCTAAATCCAACATGGTTTGTAGTAGCTCTTTGAAACTTGACAAAATAAAGGAGTTCTCAGTTTTGTCTCTATGGTTTGTTTCCTCTTAAAGAAGCCTTAGGCACAGACTGTGGAGAGCACTTTCATTGAGATGGGTTGCCAAGCTTCTAAGAAATAACGAGTTTCCGAAATACCAGCAAATATTTTTTCACACAATCTTGTTGATACTTGGTGGTAATGATCAGTATACAAATCCCACTTGGCTCACCAAATTTTGGTCTTCTAGGTTGAAGCGGTCGTCTACAGTAGCAGTTTTTATATTTAGGTTTCTCTCTGTTCTCTCCTATATAGATAGATGAATTTGGAACTCTAAATACAACATGGTTTGTAGTAGCTCTTTGAAACTTGACAAAATAAAGGAGTTCTCAGATTTGCCTCTATGGTTTGTTTCCTCTTCAAGTAGCCCTATGGACAGACTGTGGAATAGCACTTTCATTGAGAGGGGTTGCCAAGCTTCTAAGAAATAACGAGTTTCCGAAATACCAGCAAATATTTTTTCACCCAATCTTGATGATACTTGGTGGTAATAATAAGTACACAAATCCCAATTGGCTTACCAAATTTTCTTCTACTAGGTTGAAGCGTTCGTCTACAGTAGCAGTTTTATATTTAAGTTTCCCTCTTTTCTCTCCTATATAGATAGATGAATTTGGAACTCTAAATCCAACATGGTTTGTAGTAGCTCTTTGAAACTTGGCAAAATAAAGGAGTTCTCAGTTTTGTCTCTATGGTTTGTTTCCTCTTAATGTAGCCCTAGGCACAGACTGTGGAAAGCACTTTCATTGAGATGGGTTGTCAAGCTTCTAAGAAATAACGAGTTTCCTAAATACCAGCAAATATTTTTTCACACAATCTTGTTGATACTTGGTGGTAATGATCAGTACACAAATCCCACTTGCCTCACCAAATTTTGTTCTTCTAGGTTGAAGCGTTCGTCTACAGTAGCAGTTTTTATATTTATTTTTCCCTCTGTTCTCTCCTATATCTAAAGATGAATTTGGAACTCTAAATCCAACATGGTTTGTAGTAGCTCTTTGAAACTTGACAAAATAAAGGAGTTCTCAGTTTTGTCGCTATGGTTTGTTTCCTATTCAAGTAGCCCCAGGCACAGACTGTGGAAAAGCACTTTCATTGAGAGGGGTTCCCAAGCTTCTAAGAAATAACGAGTTTCCGAAATACCAGCAAATATTTTTTCACCCAATCTTGATGATACTTGGTGGTAATGATCAGTACACAAATCCCACATGGCTCACCAAATTTTGATCTTCTAGGTTGAAGCGTTCATCTACAGTAGCAGTTTTTATATTTAGGTTTCTCTCTGTTCTCTCCTATATAGATAGATGAATTTGGAACTCTAAATCCAACATGGTTTGTAGTAGCTCTTTGAAACTTGACAAAATAAAGGAGTTCTCAGTTTTGTCTCTATGGTTTGTTTCCTCTTAAAGAAGCCCTAGGCACAGACTGTGGAGAGCACTTTCATTGAGATGGGTTTCCAAGCTTCTAAGAAATAACGAGTTTCCGAAATACCAGCAAATATTTTTTCACCCAATGTTGATGATACTTGGTGGTAATGATCAGTATACAAATCCCACTTGGCTCACCAAATTTTGTTCTTCTAGGTTGAAGCGTTCTTCTACAGTAGCAGTTTTTATATTTAGGTTTCCCTCTGTTCTCTCCTATATAGATAGATGAATTTGGAACTCTAAATCCAACATGGTTTGTAGTAGCTCTTTGAAACTTGACAAAATAAAGGAGTTCTCAGATTTTTCTCTATGGTTTGTTTTCTCTTCATGTAGCCCTAGTCACAGACTGTGGAAAGCACTTTCATTGAGATGGGTTGCCAAGCTTCTAAGAAATAACGCGTTTCCGAAATACCAGCAAATATTTTTTCACACAATCTTGTTGATACTTGGTGGTCATGATCAGTACACAAATCCCACTTGGCTCACCAAATTTAGTTCTTCTAGGTTGAAGCGTTCGTGTACAGTAGCAGTTTTTATAATTAGGTTTCCCTCTGTTCTCTCCTATATAGATAGATGAATTTGGAACTCTAAATCCAACATGGTTTGTAGTAGCTCTTTGAAACTTGACAAAATAAAGGAGTTCTCAGATTTTTCTCTATGGTTTGTTTTCTCTTCATGTAGCCCTAGTCACAGACTGTGGAAAAGCACTTTCATTGAGAGGGGTTGCCAAGCTTCTAAGATATAACGAGTTTCCGAAATACCAGCAAATATTTTTTCACTCAATCTTGATGATACTTGGTGGTCATGATCAGTATGCAAATCCCACTTGGCTCACCAAATTTTATTCTTCTAGGTTGAAGCGTTCGTCTACAGTAGCAGTTTTTATATTTAGGTTTCACTCTGTTCTCTCCTATATAGATAGATGAATTTGGAACTCTAAATCCAACATGGTTTGTAGTAGCTCTTTAAAACTTGACAAAATAAAGGAGTTCTCAGTTTTTTCTCTATGGATTGTTTCCTCTTCAAGTAGCCCTAGGCACAGACTGTGGAAAGCACTTTCATTGAGATGGGTTGCCAAGCTTCTAAGAAATAACGCGTTTCCGAAATACCAGCAAATATTTTTTCACACAATCTTGTTGATACTTGGTGGTAATGATCAGTACACAAATCCCACTTGGCTCACCAAATTTAGTTCTTCTAGGTTGAAGCGTTCGTGTACAGTAGCAGTTTTTATAATTAGGTTTCCCTCTGTTCTCTCCTATATAGATAGATGAATTTGGAACTCTAAATCCAACATGGTTTGTAGTAGCTCTTTGAAACTTGACAAAATAAAGGAGTTCTCAGATTTTTCTCTATGGTTTGTTTTCTCTTCATGTAGCCCTAGTCACAGACTGTGGAAAAGCACTTTCATTGAGAGGGGTTGCCAAGCTTCTAAGATATAACGAGTTTCCGAAATACCAGCAAATATTTTTTCACTCAATCTTGATGATACTTGGTGGTCATGATCAGTATGCAAATCCCACTTGGCTCACCAAATTTTATTCTTCTAGGTTGAAGCGTTCGTCTACAGTAGCAGTTTTTATATTTAGGTTTCACTCTGTTCTCTCCTATATAGATAGATGAATTTGGAACTCTAAATCCAACATGGTTTGTAGTAGCTCTTTAAAACTTGACAAAATAAAGGAGTTCTCAGTTTTTTCTCTATGGATTGTTTCCTCTTCAAGTAGCCCTAGGCACAGACTGTGAAAAGCACTTTCATTGAGATGGGTTGCCAAGCTTCTAAGAAATAACGAGTTTCCGAAATACCAGCAAGTATTTCTTCACACAATCTTGTTGATACTTGGTGGTAATGATCAGTACACAAATCCCACTTGGCTCACCAAATTTAGTTCTTCTAGGTTGAAGCGTTCGTGTACAGTAGCAGTTTTTATATTTAGGTTTCCCTCTGTACTCTCCTATATAGATAGATGAATTTGGAACTCTAAATCTAACATGGTTTGTAGTAGCTCTTTGAAACTTGACAAAACAAAGGAGTTCTCAGATTTGTCCCTATGGTTTGTTTCCTCTTCATGTAGCCCTAGGCACAGACTTTAAAAAATCACTTTCATTGAGAGGGGTTGCCAAGCTTCTAAGAAATAACGAGTTTCGGAAATACCAGCAAAAATTTTTTCACCCAATCTTGATGATACTTGGTGGTAATGATCAGTACACAAATCCCACTTGGCTCACCAAATTTAGTTCTTCTAGGTTGAAGCGTTCGTGTACAGTAGCAGTTTTTATATTTAGGTTTCCCTCTGTTCTCTCCTATATAGATAGATGAATTTGGAACTCTAAATCCAACATGGTTTGTAGTAGCTCTTTGAAACTTGACAAAATAAAGGAGTTCTCAGTTTTGTCGCTATGGTTTGTTTCCTCTTCAAGTAGCCCCAGGCACAGACTGTGGAAAAGCACTTTCATTGAGAGGGGTTGCCAAGCTTCTAAGAAATAACGAGTTTCCGAAATACCAGCAAATATTTTTTCAAACAATCTTGATGATACTTGGTGGTAATGATCAGTACACAAATCCCACTGGGCTCACCAAATTTTGTTCTTCTAGGTTGAAGCGTTCGTCTACAGTAGCAGTTTTTATATTTAGGTTTCCCTCTGTTTTCTCCTATATAGATAGATGAATTTTTAACTCTAAATTCAACATGGTTTGTAGTAGCTCTTTGAAACTTGACAAAATAAAGGAGTTCTCAGTTTTGTCGCTATGGTTTGTTTCCTTTTCAAGTAGCCCTAGGCACAGACTGTGGAAAAGCACTTTCATTGAGAGGGGTTGCCAAGCTTCTAAGAAATAACGAGTTTCCGAAATACCAGCAAATATTTTTTCACCCAATCTTGATGATACTTGGTGGTCATGATCAGTATACAAATCCCACTTGGCTCACCAAATTTTATTCTTCTAGGTTGAAGCGTTCGTCTACAGTAGCAGTTTTTATATTTAGGTTTCCCTCTGTTTTCTCCTATATAGATAGATGAATTTTTAACTCTAAATTCAACATGGTTTGTAGTAGCTCTTTGAAACTTGACAAAATAAAGGAGTTCTCAGATTTGTCTCTATGGATTGTTTCCTCTTCAAGTAGCGCTAGGCACAGACTGTGGAAAGCACATTCATTGAGATGGGTTGCCAAGCTTCTAAGAAATAACGCGTTTCCGAAATACCAGCAAATATTTTTTCACACAATCTTGTTGATACTTGGTGGTAATGATCAGTACACAAATCCCACTTGGCTCACCAAATTTAGTTCTTCTAGGTTGAAGCGTCCGTGTACAGTAGCAGTTTTTATATTTAGGTTTCCATCTGTTCTCTCCTATATAGATAGATGAATTTGGAACTCTAAATCCAACATGGTTTGTAGTAGCTCTTTGAAACTTGACAAAATAAAGGAGTTCTCAGATTTCTCTCTATGGTTTGTTTCCTCCTCAAGTAGCCCTAGGCACAGACTGTGGAAAAGCACTTTAATTGAGAAGGGTTGCCAAGCTTCTAAGAAATAACGAGTTTCCGAAATACCAGCGAATATTTTTTCACCCAATCCTGATGATACTTGTTGCTAATGATCAGTACACAAATCCCACTTGGCTCACCAAATTTTGTTCTTCTAGGTTGAAGCGTTCGTCTACAGTAGCAGTTTTTATATTTAGGTTTCCCTCTGTTCTCTCCTATATCTAAAGATGAATTTGGAACTCTAAATCCAACATGGTTTGTAGTAGCTCTTTGAAACTTGACAAAATAAAGGAGTTCTCAGTTTTGTCTCTATGGTTTGTTTCCACTTAAAGTAGCCCTAGGCACAGACTGTGGAAAGCACTTTCATTGAGATGGGTTGCCAAGCTTCTAAGAAATAACGAGTTTCCGAAATACCAGCAAATATTTTTTCACACAATCTTGTTGATACTTGGTGGTAATGATCAGTACACAAATCCCACTTGGCTCACCAAATTTTGTTCTTCTAGGTTGAAGCGTTCGTCTACAGTAGCAGTTTTTATATTTAGGTTTCTCTCTGTTCTCTCCTATATAGATAGATGAATTTGGAACTCTAAATCCAACATGGTTTTTAGTAGCTCTTTGAAACTTGACAAAAGAAAGGAGGTCTCAGATTTGTCTCTATGGTTTCTTTCCTCTTCAAGTAGCCCTAGGCACAGACTGTGGAAAAGCACTTTCATTGAGAGGGGTTGCCAAGCTTCTAAGAAATAACGAGTTTCCGAAATACCAGCAAATACTTTTTCACCCAATCTTGATGATACTTGGTGGTAATGATCAGTACACAAATCCCACTTGGCTCACCAAATTTTGTTCTTCTAGGTTGAAGCGTTCGTCTACAGTAGCAGTTTTTATATTTAGGTTTCCCTCTGTTCTCTCCTATATAGATAGATGAATTTGGAACTCTAAATCCAACATGGTTTGTAGTAGCTCTTTGAAACTTGACAAAATAAAGGAGTTCTCAGTTTTGTCTCTATGGTTTGTTTCCTCTTAAAGAAGCCTTAGGCACAGACTGTGGAGAGCACTTTCATTGAGATGGGTTGCCAAGCTTCTAAGAAATAACGAGTTTCCGAAATACCAGCAAATATTTTTTCACACAATCTTGTTGATACTTGGTGGTAATGATCAGTATACAAATCCCACTTGGCTCACCAAATTTTGGTCTTCTAGGTTGAAGCGGTCGTCTACAGTAGCAGTTTTTATATTTAGGTTTCTCTCTGTTCTCTCCTATATAGATAGATGAATTTGGAACTCTAAATACAACATGGTTTGTAGTAGCTCTTTGAAACTTGACAAAATAAAGGAGTTCTCAGATTTGCCTCTATGGTTTGTTTCCTCTTCAAGTAGCCCTATGGACAGACTGTGGAATAGCACTTTCATTGAGAGGGGTTGCCAAGCTTCTAAGAAATAACGAGTTTCCGAAATACCAGCAAATATTTTTTCACACAATCTTGGTGATACTTGGTGGTAATAATAAGTACACAAATCCCAATTGGCTTACCAAATTTTGTTCTACTAGGTTGAAGCGTTCGTCTACAGTAGCAGTTTTATATTTAAGTTTCCCTCTTTTCTCTCCTATATAGATAGATGAATTTGGAACTCTAAATCCAACATGGTTTGTAGTAGCTCTTTGAAACTTGGCAAAATAAAGGAGTTCTCAGTTTTGTCTCTATGGTTTGTTTCCTCTTAATGTAGCCCTAGGCACAGACTGTGGAAAGCACTTTCATTGAGATGGGTTGTCAAGCTTCTAAGAAATAACGAGTTTCCTAAATACCAGCAAATATTTTTTCACACAATCTTGTTGATACTTGGTGGTAATGATCAGTACACAAATCCCACTTGGCTCACCAAATTTTGTTCTTCTAGGTTGAAGCGTTCGTCTACAGTAGCAGTTTTTATATTTATTTTTCCCTCTGTTCTCTCCTATATCTAAAGATGAATTTGGAACTCTAAATCCAACATGGTTTGTAGTAGCTCTTTGAAACTTGACAAAATAAAGGAGTTCTCAGTTTTGTCGCTATGGTTTGTTTCCTATTCAAGTAGCCCCAGGCACAGACTGTGGAAAAGCACTTTCATTGAGAGGGGTTCCCAAGCTTCTAAGAAATAACGAGTTTCCGAAATACCAGCAAATATTTTTTCACCCAATCTTGATGATACTTGGTGGTAATGATCAGTACACAAATCCCACATGGCTCACCAAATTTTGATCTTCTAGGTTGAAGCGTTCATCTACAGTAGCAGTTTTTATATTTAGGTTTCTCTCTGTTCTCTCCTATATAGATAGATGAATTTGGAACTCTAAATCCAACATGGTTTGTAGTAGCTCTTTGAAACTTGACAAAATAAAGGAGTTCTCAGTTTTGTCTCTATGGTTTGTTTCCTCTTAAAGAAGCCCTAGGCACAGACTGTGGAGAGCACTTTCATTGAGATGGGTTTCCAAGCTTCTAAGAAATAACGAGTTTCCGAAATACCAGCAAATATTTTTTCACCCAATCTTGATGATACTTGGTGGTAATGATCAGTACACAAATCCCACTTGGCTCACCAAATTTTGTTCTTCTAGGTTGAAGCGTTCTTCTACAGTAGCAGTTTTTATATTTAGGTTTCCCTCTGTTCTCTCCTATATAGATAGATGAATTTGGAACTCTAAATCCAACATGGTTTGTAGTAGCTCTTTGAAACTTGACAAAATAAAGGAGTTCTCAGATTTTTCTCTATGGTTTGTTTTCTCTTCATGTAGCCCTAGTCACAGACTGTGGAAAGCACTTTCATTGAGATGGGTTGCCAAGCTTCTAAGAAATAACGCGTTTCCGAAATACCAGCAAATATTTTTTCACACAATCTTGTTGATACTTGGTGGTAATGATCAGTACACAAATCCCACTTGGCTCACCAAATTTTGTTCTTCTAGGTTGAAGCGTTCGTCTACAGTAGCAGTTTTTATATTTAGGTTTCTCTCTGTTCTCTCCTATATAGATAGATGAATTTGGAACTCTAAATCCAACATGGTTTTTAGTAGCTCTTTGAAACTTGACAAAAGAAAGGAAGTCTCAGATTTGTCTCTATGGTTTCTTTCCTCTTCAAGTAGCCCTAGGCACAGACTGTGGAAAAGCACTTTCATTGAGAGGGGTTGCCAAGCTTCTAAGAAATAACGAGTTTCCGAAATACCAGCAAATACTTTTTCACCCAATCTTGATGATACTTGGTGGTAATGATCAGTACACAAATCCCACTTGGCTCACCAAATTTTGTTCTTCTAGGTTTAAGCGTTCGTCTACAGTAGCAGTTTTTATATTTAGGTTTCCCTCTGTTCTCTCCTATATAGATAGATGAATTTGGAACTCTAAATCCAACATGGTTTGTAGTAGCTCTTTGAAACTTGACAAAATAAAGGAGTTCTCAGTTTTGTCTCTATGGTTTGTTTCCTCTTAAAGAAGCCTTAGGCACAGACTGTGGAGAGCACTTTCATTGAGATGGGTTGCCAAGCTTCTAAGAAATAACGAGTTTCCGAAATACCAGCAAATATTTTTTCACACAATCTTGTTGATACTTGGTGGTAATGATCAGTATACAAATCCCACTTGGCTCACCAAATTTTGGTCTTCTAGGTTGAAGCGGTCGTCTACAGTAGCAGTTTTTATATTTAGGTTTCTCTCTGTTCTCTCCTATATAGATAGATGAATTTGGAACTCTAAATACAACATGGTTTGTAGTAGCTCTTTGAAACTTGACAAAATAAAGGAGTTCTCAGATTTGCCTCTATGGTTTGTTTCCTCTTCAAGTAGCCCTATGGACAGACTGTGGAATAGCACTTTCATTGAGAGGGGTTGCCAAGCTTCTAAGAAATAACGAGTTTCCGAAATACCAGCAAATATTTTTTCACCCAATCTTGATGATACTTGGTGGTAATAATAAGTACACAAATCCCAATTGGCTTACCAAATTTTCTTCTACTAGGTTGAAGCGTTCGTCTACAGTAGCAGTTTTATATTTAAGTTTCCCTCTTTTCTCTCCTATATAGATAGATGAATTTGGAACTCTAAATCCAACATGGTTTGTAGTAGCTCTTTGAAACTTGGCAAAATAAAGGAGTTCTCAGTTTTGTCTCTATGGTTTGTTTCCTCTTAATGTAGCCCTAGGCACAGACTGTGGAAAGCACTTTCATTGAGATGGGTTGTCAAGCTTCTAAGAAATAACGAGTTTCCTAAATACCAGCAAATATTTTTTCACACAATCTTGTTGATACTTGGTGGTAATGATCAGTACACAAATCCCACTTGCCTCACCAAATTTTGTTCTTCTAGGTTGAAGCGTTCGTCTACAGTAGCAGTTTTTATATTTATTTTTCCCTCTGTTCTCTCCTATATCTAAAGATGAATTTGGAACTCTAAATCCAACATGGTTTGTAGTAGCTCTTTGAAACTTGACAAAATAAAGGAGTTCTCAGTTTTGTCGCTATGGTTTGTTTCCTATTCAAGTAGCCCCAGGCACAGACTGTGGAAAAGCACTTTCATTGAGAGGGGTTCCCAAGCTTCTAAGAAATAACGAGTTTCCGAAATACCAGCAAATATTTTTTCACCCAATCTTGATGATACTTGGTGGTAATGATCAGTACACAAATCCCACATGGCTCACCAAATTTTGATCTTCTAGGTTGAAGCGTTCATCTACAGTAGCAGTTTTTATATTTAGGTTTCTCTCTGTTCTCTCCTATATAGATAGATGAATTTGGAACTCTAAATCCAACATGGTTTGTAGTAGCTCTTTGAAACTTGACAAAATAAAGGAGTTCTCAGTTTTGTCTCTATGGTTTGTTTCCTCTTAAAGAAGCCCTAGGCACAGACTGTGGAGAGCACTTTCATTGAGATGGGTTTCCAAGCTTCTAAGAAATAACGAGTTTCCGAAATACCAGCAAATATTTTTTCACCCAATGTTGATGATACTTGGTGGTAATGATCAGTATACAAATCCCACTTGGCTCACCAAATTTTGTTCTTCTAGGTTGAAGCGTTCTTCTACAGTAGCAGTTTTTATATTTAGGTTTCCCTCTGTTCTCTCCTATATAGATAGATGAATTTGGAACTCTAAATCCAACATGGTTTGTAGTAGCTCTTTGAAACTTGACAAAATAAAGGAGTTCTCAGATTTTTCTCTATGGTTTGTTTTCTCTTCATGTAGCCCTAGTCACAGACTGTGGAAAGCACTTTCATTGAGATGGGTTGCCAAGCTTCTAAGAAATAACGCGTTTCCGAAATACCAGCAAATATTTTTTCACACAATCTTGTTGATACTTGGTGGTCATGATCAGTACACAAATCCCACTTGGCTCACCAAATTTAGTTCTTCTAGGTTGAAGCGTTCGTGTACAGTAGCAGTTTTTATAATTAGGTTTCCCTCTGTTCTCTCCTATATAGATAGATGAATTTGGAACTCTAAATCCAACATGGTTTGTAGTAGCTCTTTGAAACTTGACAAAATAAAGGAGTTCTCAGATTTTTCTCTATGGTTTGTTTTCTCTTCATGTAGCCCTAGTCACAGACTGTGGAAAAGCACTTTCATTGAGAGGGGTTGCCAAGCTTCTAAGATATAACGAGTTTCCGAAATACCAGCAAATATTTTTTCACTCAATCTTGATGATACTTGGTGGTCATGATCAGTATGCAAATCCCACTTGGCTCACCAAATTTTATTCTTCTAGGTTGAAGCGTTCGTCTACAGTAGCAGTTTTTATATTTAGGTTTCACTCTGTTCTCTCCTATATAGATAGATGAATTTGGAACTCTAAATCCAACATGGTTTGTAGTAGCTCTTTAAAACTTGACAAAATAAAGGAGTTCTCAGTTTTTTCTCTATGGATTGTTTCCTCTTCAAGTAGCCCTAGGCACAGACTGTGGAAAGCACTTTCATTGAGATGGGTTGCCAAGCTTCTAAGAAATAACGCGTTTCCGAAATACCAGCAAATATTTTTTCACACAATCTTGTTGATACTTGGTGGTAATGATCAGTACACAAATCCCACTTGGCTCACCAAATTTAGTTCTTCTAGGTTGAAGCGTTCGTGTACAGTAGCAGTTTTTATAATTAGGTTTCCCTCTGTTCTCTCCTATATAGATAGATGAATTTGGAACTCTAAATCCAACATGGTTTGTAGTAGCTCTTTGAAACTTGACAAAATAAAGGAGTTCTCAGATTTTTCTCTATGGTTTGTTTTCTCTTCATGTAGCCCTAGTCACAGACTGTGGAAAAGCACTTTCATTGAGAGGGGTTGCCAAGCTTCTAAGATATAACGAGTTTCCGAAATACCAGCAAATATTTTTTCACTCAATCTTGATGATACTTGGTGGTCATGATCAGTATGCAAATCCCACTTGGCTCACCAAATTTTATTCTTCTAGGTTGAAGCGTTCGTCTACAGTAGCAGTTTTTATATTTAGGTTTCACTCTGTTCTCTCCTATATAGATAGATGAATTTGGAACTCTAAATCCAACATGGTTTGTAGTAGCTCTTTAAAACTTGACAAAATAAAGGAGTTCTCAGTTTTTTCTCTATGGATTGTTTCCTCTTCAAGTAGCCCTAGGCACAGACTGTGAAAAGCACTTTCATTGAGATGGGTTGCCAAGCTTCTAAGAAATAACGAGTTTCCGAAATACCAGCAAGTATTTCTTCACACAATCTTGTTGATACTTGGTGGTAATGATCAGTACACAAATCCCACTTGGCTCACCAAATTTAGTTCTTCTAGGTTGAAGCGTTCGTGTACAGTAGCAGTTTTTATATTTAGGTTTCCCTCTGTACTCTCCTATATAGATAGATGAATTTGGAACTCTAAATCTAACATGGTTTGTAGTAGCTCTTTGAAACTTGACAAAACAAAGGAGTTCTCAGATTTGTCCCTATGGTTTGTTTCCTCTTCATGTAGCCCTAGGCACAGACTTTAAAAAATCACTTTCATTGAGAGGGGTTGCCAAGCTTCTAAGAAATAACGAGTTTCGGAAATACCAGCAAAAATTTTTTCACCCAATCTTGATGATACTTGGTGGTAATGATCAGTACACAAATCCCACTTGGCTCACCAAATTTAGTTCTTCTAGGTTGAAGCGTTCGTGTACAGTAGCAGTTTTTATATTTAGGTTTCCCTCTGTTCTCTCCTATATAGATAGATGAATTTGGAACTCTAAATCCAACATGGTTTGTAGTAGCTCTTTGAAACTTGACAAAATAAAGGAGTTCTCAGTTTTGTCGCTATGGTTTGTTTCCTCTTCAAGTAGCCCCAGGCACAGACTGTGGAAAAGCACTTTCATTGAGAGGGGTTGCCAAGCTTCTAAGAAATAACGAGTTTCCGAAATACCAGCAAATATTTTTTCAAACAATCTTGATGATACTTGGTGGTAATGATCAGTACACAAATCCCACTGGGCTCACCAAATTTTGTTCTTCTAGGTTGAAGCGTTCGTCTACAGTAGCAGTTTTTATATTTAGGTTTCCCTCTGTTTTCTCCTATATAGATAGATGAATTTTTAACTCTAAATTCAACATGGTTTGTAGTAGCTCTTTGAAACTTGACAAAATAAAGGAGTTCTCAGTTTTGTCGCTATGGTTTGTTTCCTTTTCAAGTAGCCCTAGGCACAGACTGTGGAAAAGCACTTTCATTGAGAGGGGTTGCCAAGCTTCTAAGAAATAACGAGTTTCCGAAATACCAGCAAATATTTTTTCACCCAATCTTGATGATACTTGGTGGTCATGATCAGTATACAAATCCCACTTGGCTCACCAAATTTTATTCTTCTAGGTTGAAGCGTTCGTCTACAGTAGCAGTTTTTATATTTAGGTTTCACTCTGTTCTCTCATATATAGATAGATGAATTTGGAACTCTAAATCCAACATGGTTTGTAGTAGCTCTTTAAAACTTGACAAAATAAAGGAGTTCTCAGTTTTTTCTCTATGGATTGTTTCCTCTTCAAGTAGCCCTAGGCACAGACTGTGGAAAGCACTTGCATTGAGATGGGTTGCCAAGCTTCTAAGAAATAACGCGTTTCCGAAATACCAGCAAGTATTTTTTCACACAATCTTGTTGATACTTGGTGGTAATGATCAGTACACAAATCCCACTTGGCTCACCAAATTTAGTTCTTCTAGGTGAAGCGTTCGTGTACAGTAGCAGTTTTTATATTTAGGTTTCCCTCTGTACTCTCCTATATAGATAGATGAATTTGGAACTCTAAATCCAACATGGTTTGTAGTAGCTCTTTGAAACTTGACAAAACAAAGGAGTTCTCAGATTTGTCTCTATGGTTTGTTTCCTCTTCATGTAGCCCTAGGCACAGACTGTGGAAAAGCACTTTCATTGAGAGGGGTTGCCAAGCTTCTAAGAAATAACGAGTTTCGGAAATACCAGCAAAAATTTTTTCACCCAATCTTGATGATACTTGGTGGTAATGATCAGTACACAAATCCCACTTGGCTAACCAAATTTAGTTCTTCTAGGTTGAAGCGTTCGTGTACAGTAGCAGTTTTTATATTTAGGTTTCCCTCTGTTCTCTCCTATATAGATAGATGAATTTGGAACTCTAAATCCAACATGGTTTGTAGTAGCTCTTTGAAAATTGACAAAATAAAGGAGTTCTCAGATTTGTCTCTATGGTTTGTTTCCTCTTCAAGTAGCCCTAGGCACAGACTGTGGAAAAGCACTTTCATTGAGAGAGGTTGCCAAGCTTCTAAGAAATAACGAGTTTCCGAAATACCAGCGAATATTTTTTCACCCAATCTTGATGATACTTGTTGCTAATGATCAGTACACAAATCCCACTTGGCTCACCAAATTTTGTTCTTCTAGGTTGAAGCGTTCGTCTACAGTAGCAGTTTTTATATTTAGGGTTCCCTCTGTTCTCTCCTATATAGAAAGATGAATTTGGAACTCTAAATCCAACATGGTTTGTAGTAGCTCTTTGAAACTTGACAAAACAAAGGAGTTCTCAGATTTGTCTCTATGGTTTGTTTCCTCTTCATATAGCCCTAGGCACAGACTGTGGAAAGCACTTTCATTGAGATGGGTTGCCAAGCTTCTAAGAAATAACGCGTTTCCGAAATACCAGCAAATATTTTTTCACTCAATCTTGATGATACTTGGTGGTCATGATCAGTATACAAATCCCACTTGGCTCACCAAATTTTATTCTTCTAGGTTGAAGCGTTCGTCTACAGTAGCAGTTTTTATATTTAGGTTTCCCTCTGTTCTCTCCTATATCTAAAGATGAATTTGGAACTCTAAATCCAACATGGTTTGTAGTAGCTCTTTGAAACTTTTAAAAAATAAAGGAGTTCTCAGTTTTGTCGCTGTGGTTTGTTTCCTATTCAAGTAGCCCCAGGCACAGACTGTGGAAAAGCACTTTCATTGAGAGGGGTTCCCAAGCTTCTAAGAAATAACGAGTTTCCGAAATACCAGCGAACATTTTTTCACCCAATCTTGATGATACTTGTTGCTAATGATCAGTACACAAATCCCACTTGGCTCACCAAATTTTGTTCTTCTAGGTTGAAGCGTTCGTCTACAGTAGCAGTTTTTATATTTAGGTTTCTCTCTGTTCTCTCCTATATAGATAGATGAATTTTGAACTCTAAATCCAACATGGTTTGCAGTAGCTCTTTGAAACTTGACAAAATAAAGGAGGTCTCAGATTTGTCTCTATGGTTTCTTTCCTCTTCAAGTAGCCCTAGGCACAGACTGTGGAAAAGCACTTTCATTGAGAGGGGTTGCCAAGCTTCTAAGAAATAACGAGTTTCCGAAATACCAGCAAATACTTTTTCACCCAAACTTGATGATACTTGGTGGTAATGATCAGTACACAAATCCCACTTGGCTCACCAAATTTTGTTCTTCTAGGTTGAAGCGTTCATCTACAGTAGCAGTTTTTATATTTAGATTTCCCTCTGTTCTCTCCTATATAGATAGATGAATTTGGAACTCTAAATCCAACATGGTTTGTAGTAGCTCTTTGAAACTTGACAAAATAAAGGAGTTCTCGGATTTGCCTCTATGGTTTGTTTCCTCTTCAAGTAGCCCTAGGGACAGACTGTGGATTAGCACTTTCATTGAGAGGGGTTGCCAAGCTTCTAAGAAATAACGAGTTTCCGAAATACCAGCAAATATTTTTTCACCCAATCTTGATGATACTTGGTGGTAATAATAAGTACACAAATCCCAATTGGCTTACCAAATTTTGTTCTACTAGGTTGAAGCGTTCGTCTACAGTAGCAGTTTTATATTTAAGTTTCCCTCTTTTCTCTCCTATATAGATACATGAATTTGGAACTCTAAATCCAACATGGTTTGTAGTAGCTCTTTGAAACTTGGCAAAATAAAGGAGTTCTCAGTTTTGTCTCTATGGTTTGTTTCCTCTTAATGTAGCCCTAGGCACAGTCTGTGGAAAGCACTTTCATTGAGATGGGTTGTCAAGCTTCTAAGAAATAACGAGTTTCCGAAATACCAGCAAATATTTTTTCACACAATCTTGTTGATACTTGGTGGTAATGATCAGTACACAAATCCCACTTGGCTCACCAAATTTTGTTCTTCTAGGTTGAAGCGTTCGTCTACAGTAGCAGTTTTTATATTTAGGTTTCCCTCTGTTCTCTCCTATATCTAAAGATGAATTTGGAACTCTAAATCCAACATGGTTTGTAGTAGCTCTTTGAAACTTGACAAAATAAAGGAGTTCTCAGTTTTGTCGCTATGGTTCGTTTCCTATTCAAGTAGCCCCAGGCACAGACTGTGGAAAAGCACTTTCATTGAGAGGGGTTCCCAAGCTTCTAAGAAATAACGAGTTTCCGAAATACCAGCAAATATTTTTTCACCCAATCTTGATGATACTTGGTGGTAATGATCAGTACACAAATCCCACATGGCTCACCAAATTTTGTTCTTCTAGGTTGAAGCGTTCGTCTACAGTAGCAGTTTTTATATTTAGGTTTCTCTCTGTTCTCTCCTATATACATAGATGAATTTGGAACTCTAAATCCAAATTGGTTTGTAGTAGCTCGTTGAAACTTGACAAAATAAAGGAGTTCTCAGTTTTGTCTCTATGGTTTGTTTCCTCTTAAAGAAGCCCTAGTCACAGACTGTGGAGAGCACTTTCATTGAGATGGGTTGCCAAGCTTCTAAGAAAGAACGAGTTTCCGAAATACCAGCAAATATTTTTTCACCCAATCTTGATGATACTTGGTGGTAATGATCAGTACACAAATCCCACTTGGCTCACCAAATTTTGTTCTTCTAGGTTGAAGCGTTCTTCTACAGTAGCAGTTTTTATATTTAGGTTTCCCTCTGTTCTCTCCTATATAGATAGATGAATTTGGAACTCTAAATCCAACATGGTTTGTAGTAGCTCTTTGAAACTTGACAAAATAAAGGAGTTCTCAGATTTTTCTCTATGGTTTGTTTTCTCTTCATGTAGCCCTAGTCACAGACTGTGGAAAAGCACTTTCATTGAGAGGGGTTGCCAAGCTTCTAAGAAATAACGAGTTTCCGAAATACCAGCAAATATTTTTTCACTCAATCTTGATGATACTTGGTGGTCATGATCAGTATACAAATCCCACTTGGCTCACCAAATTTTATTCTTCTAGGTTGAAGCGTTCTTGTACAGTAGCAGTTTTTATATTTAGGTTTCACTCTGTTCTCTCATATATAGATAGATGAATTTGGAACTCTAAATCCAACATGGTTTGTAGTAGCTCTTTGAAACTTGACAAAATAAAGGAGTTCTCAGTTTTTTCTCTATGGATTGTTTCCTCTTCAAGTAGCCCTAGGCACAGACTGTGGAAAGCACTTTCATTGAGATGGGTTGCCAAGCTTCTAAGAAATAACGCGTTTCCGAAATACCAGCAAATATTTTTTCACACAATCTTGTTGATACTTGGTGGTCATGATCAGTACACAAATCCCACTTGGCTCACCAAATTTAGTTCTTCTAGGTTGAAGCGTTCGTGTACAGTAGCAGTTTTTATAATTAGGTTTCCCTCTGTTCTCTCCTATATAGATAGATGAATTTGGAACTCTAAATCCAACATGGTTTGTAGTAGCTCTTTGAAACTTGACAAAATAAAGGAGTTCTCAGATTTTTCTCTATGGTTTGTTTTCTCTTCATGTAGCCCTAGTCACAGACTGTGGAAAAGCACTTTCATTGAGAGGGGTTGCCAAGCTTCTAAGATATAACGAGTTTCCGAAATACCAGCAAATATTTTTTCACTCAATCTTGATGATACTTGGTGGTCATGATCAGTATGCAAATCCCACTTGGCTCACCAAATTTTATTCTTCTAGGTTGAAGCGTTCGTCTACAGTAGCAGTTTTTATATTTAGGTTTCACTCTGTTCTCTCCTATATAGATAGATGAATTTGGAACTCTAAATCCAACATGGTTTGTAGTAGCTCTTTAAAACTTGACAAAATAAAGGAGTTCTCAGTTTTTTCTCTATGGATTGTTTCCTCTTCAAGTAGCCCTAGGCACAGACTGTGGAAAGCACTTTCATTGAGATGGGTTGCCAAGCTTCTAAGAAATAACGCGTTTCCGAAATACCAGCAAATATTTTTTCACACAATCTTGTTGATACTTGGTGGTAATGATCAGTACACAAATCCCACTTGGCTCACCAAATTTAGTTCTTCTAGGTTGAAGCGTTCGTGTACAGTAGCAGTTTTTATAATTAGGTTTCCCTCTGTTCTCTCCTATATAGATAGATGAATTTGGAACTCTAAATCCAACATGGTTTGTAGTAGCTCTTTGAAACTTGACAAAATAAAGGAGTTCTCAGATTTTTCTCTATGGTTTGTTTTCTCTTCATGTAGCCCTAGTCACAGACTGTGGAAAAGCACTTTCATTGAGAGGGGTTGCCAAGCTTCTAAGATATAACGAGTTTCTGAAATACCAGCAAATATTTTTTCACTCAATCTTGATGATACTTGGTGGTCATGATCAGTATGCAAATCCCACTTGGCTCACCAAATTTTATTCTTCTAGGTTGAAGCGTTCGTCTACAGTAGCAGTTTTTATATTTAGGTTTCACTCTGTTCTCTCCTATATAGATAGATGAATTTGGAACTCTAAATCCAACATGGTTTGTAGTAGCTCTTTAAAACTTGACAAAATAAAGGAGTTCTCAGTTTTTTCTCTATGGATTGTTTCCTCTTCAAGTAGCCCTAGGCACAGACTGTGAAAAGCACTTTCATTGAGATGGGTTGCCAAGCTTCTAAGAAATAACGAGTTTCCGAAATACCAGCAAGTATTTCTTCACACAATCTTGTTGATACTTGGTGGTAATGATCAGTACACAAATCCCACTTGGCTCACCAAATTTAGTTCTTCTAGGTTGAAGCGTTCGTGTACAGTAGCAGTTTTTATATTTAGGTTTCCCTCTGTACTCTCCTATATAGATAGATGAATTTGGAACTCTAAATCTAACATGGTTTGTAGTAGCTCTTTGAAACTTGACAAAACAAAGGAGTTCTCAGATTTGTCCCTATGGTTTGTTTCCTCTTCATGTAGCCCTAGGCACAGACTGTGGAAAAGCACTTTCATTGAGAGGGGTTGCCAAGCTTCTAAGAAATAACGAGTTTCGGAAATACCAGCAAAAATTTTTTCACCCAATCTTGATGATACTTGGTGGTAATGATCAGTACACAAATCCCACTTGGCTCACCAAATTTAGTTCTTCTAGGTTGAAGCGTTCGTGTACAGTAGCAGTTTTTATATTTAGGTTTCCCTCTGTTCTCTCCTATATAGATAGATGAATTTGGAACTCTAAATCCAACATGGTTTGTAGTAGCTCTTTGAAACTTGACAAAATAAAGGAGTTCTCAGTTTTGTCGCTATGGTTTGTTTCCTCTTCAAGTAGCCCCAGGCACAGACTGTGGAAAAGCACTTTCATTGAGAGGGGTTGCCAAGCTTCTAAGAAATAACGAGTTTCCGAAATACCAGCAAATATTTTTCAAACAATCTTGATGATACTTGGTGGTAATGATCAGTACACAAATCCCACTGGGCTCACCAAATTTTGTTCTTCTAGGTTGAAGCGTTCGTCTACAGTAGCAGTTTTTATATTTAGGTTTCCCTCTGTTTTCTCCTATATAGATAGATGAATTTTTAACTCTAAATTCAACATGGTTTGTAGTAGCTCTTTGAAACTTGACAAAATAAAGGAGTTCTCAGTTTTGTCGCTATGGTTTGTTTCCTTTTCAAGTAGCCCTAGGCACAGACTGTGGAAAAGCACTTTCATTGAGAGGGGTTGCCAAGCTTCTAAGAAATAACGAGTTTCCGAAATACCAGCAAATATTTTTTCACCCAATCTTGATGATACTTGGTGGTCATGATCAGTATACAAATCCCACTTGGCTCACCAAATTTTATTCTTCTAGGTTGAAGCGTTCGTCTACAGTAGCAGTTTTTATATTTAGGTTTCACTCTGTTCTCTCCTATATAGATAGATGAATTTGGAACTCTAAATCCAACATGGTTTGTAGTAGCTCTTTAAAACTTGACAAAATAAAGGAGTTCTCAGTTTTTTCTCTATGGATTGTTTCCTCTT